>NC_137029.1:12087627-12257627 GCF_032717465.1 Coenobita brevimanus | reverse complement strand
AAATACGATTTGGAGCAGATGGCGGGGGTGGAAGGTGTGTGCAAGATATTATCAGAAGAAATCTGTGCAGCATGCAAGGTGGTGTGTGAGGTGAAGAGAAGACGAAAGGGGGTGCAGGGAATAGCATGGCGGAATGAAGAGGCGAGACAAGCTGTGGCACAAAAGAAGAAAGCATTTAGTGAATGGATTGGATAAGGAAGCACGGAGGAAGTTGAAAGACGGAAGAGAGAGTTATACATAGAGAGGAAGAGAAAAGTGAAAAGATTAGTAAGAAGAGAGTGGACGAGGAATATGGAAGGAATTTGTAAAGATGAAGGAACACAAGAAAGTGTTCTGGAAGGAGGTAAAGAGAGCAAGACAGGGTGATAGAGAAGTTGCTTGGGGAGTGAGGGATAAAAATGGCAGACTGAGAGTGGAGAGGGGAGAGTTAGACAGGTGATAAAGAAAGTTACTAGGGAGTGAAAGATAAAAATGGTAGATTGATAGTGGAGAAGGAAGAAAAAGTGAGCAGATGGAGAGAACACCTTAGGGAACTGATAAACATAGAGAATGAAAGTAATGCGAGTATAAGTGGCTGGCAAATGGCTGGAAGAAGAAGGTAATTGAGAAAGGAGGAAGAGATCAATAGGAAGGTAGTGGAAGCAATGAAGAAAGTCATAATGGGGAAAGCCCCAGGAGTTCATGGAGTGTGTGGTGAAATGATGAAAGGTGGGGGACAGATCGTAGTAGCATGGATACGGAATATATGCAGACTGGCCTGGGAAGAAGGTAGAGTCCAGGAGGATTGGAATTCAGGTATAATTACTATTCCCATGCACAAAGCAAAAGGGGAAAAAGAAGTGTATGACAAGCACGGGGGCATTTGTCTTCTTATTGTAATAGGATATAATATATATATCTACTGTATACATATATATATATATATATATAGAGAGAGAGAGAGAGAGAGAGAGAGAGAGAGAGAGAGAGAGAGAGAGAGAGAGAGAGAGAGAGAGAGAGAGAGAGAGAGAGAGAGAGAGAGAGAGAGAGATCTATATCTATAGATCTATATATCTATATCTATATATCTATATATCTCTATATCTATATCTATCTATCTGTCTATCTATCTATCTGTCTATCTATCTATCTATCTATCTATATCTATATCTATATCTATATCTATATCTATATATATATATATATATATATATATATATATCTATATCTATATCTATATATATATATATATATATATATATATATATATATATATATATATATATGAGCCGCCATTAGGTGACCAAGGCCGACACATGCAAGCATGTTGGAGCCTTTAAAAAAACGAAAACGAAAAACGATATATATATATATATATATATATATATATATATATATATATATATATATATATATATATCTCTCTGTATATATATATATTTATATAGATATATAGATAGATGGATATATATATATGAGTATAGATATATAGACAGATAGATTGTTAGGTAGATAGATATGCAAAGATGAAGGAACCAAAGGCCAGGAGCCCATAAGCCTTTCCTTCCAGGAAATTTAAAAAAAACATAGGAAAGATCATGTGAAGGATATATGGTAGGATACTTCTTGACAGAGCAAGGGAAATCGTTTCATTTTGTTTTTGAAGGCCCCAACATGCTCGCATGCATCAGCCTTGGTCACCTAATGGTAGTTCTCCATGCTGCTCGATCTCTGGCAGTTTCCCTATTTAGTCCTTTATCCTCGAGGTCACACTCAAAGACTTCGTCCCATAACCTTTTCGGTCTACCTCTTGTTACCCTACCCCCAACATTAACACGTATCACTTTCTGAACCCAGTTATCATCCCTCATCCTCTCCACATGCCCAAACCATCTCAATCCCCCTCTTCATCACAAAACCAATACACTCCAGTCCAATCCTACCTCTCAACTCTTCCATCGTAAACCTAGCCTCTCCAGGCCTCGCACTCAGGGACACACATCACATCCACCTAATTACTGCCATTTCTGTACGTTTGAGCCTGCGAATATCCTCTTCCTTTACTGCCCAGGTCTCACTACCATACAGCATTAAACTCACTACACATGCCACATACAAAGATCCCTTGGCATGGAGGGAGAACCCTCTCAATGTCAGGAGAGGCAACAGCTTCCTGAACTTCTTCCAGCCACTCCTCATTCTAGCCACAGAGCTAGCTCCAGCCCCATCTCCATCACATAACATGTCTCCCAAGTAACAAAACTTTTCCACGTACTCAAGAGACTCACCAGCAAGTTCAATCCTTTCACGCCTGGCAATCTCCACATGCTCTCCTGGACACACTGCACACATGAAATCAGCATTATCTCACAGTCAACCTCTAATACCGCTACATCTCTTATGTACCCACTATCACAAACACTGCGCAAGATGGAATTACCTCCCACGCCCTTGTGGCAAATCGTGCATGGCCACTCCTCCTCTTCTTTGACGGTACTGCCCCCAGCCCTAGATACCATCAATTTTCTTTTATCTGTATTTACTCTTAAGCTTTTGTGCCCCATACCATCTCTCCATTTCCTAAATCTTTCTTCCACCTCCATTTCATTCTCTGCAAACAACACCAAATCATCAGCACACAATATCTCCCACTGGTATACATTTCTGAAGTCAAGTGAGAGGGTTTCCAGTAGCATAATAAATAAAAAAGAGCTCAAGACTGCCCCCTGATGCACACAACATTCACGGAAAACTTAATCAAAACGCAAATCACCCATACCTTTTTTAATGCAAGGAAGAAGGAACCAAAGGCCAGGAGCCCGCAAACCATTCCTTTCAAGAAAAAGACAAAAACAATAAGAAAGAGAGTCAAATTCAAGGTCCGCTTATTTCGAGATGCCTGGACACACTGCGTTTGAAAGACTGGAGACCATAGCAAGTAAGAAATACAGACATAGGGACACAATTCCAGAGTTGACCTATTGCATAAATGAAGGACTGGGAGTAATGGTTAACTCTTGCTTTAGAGAGCTAGACAGAAAAGGAATGAGTGTTTGTTACTAGACGGGTGATACGTGTCTGTAGTAAAGGTGGAGGGATGCAAGCAGATAGTTCAGAGGAGCAGTGACTATTGAAGTAGCCATAGAAAAGAGATAAAGATGCAACAGTGCTGCAAAGAAACAGAGGTTGAAGGGAGCCAGTAAGAGGAGGAGAGTTGATGAGATGAAAAGCCTTTGAATTCACCCTATTGAGAAGAGTTGTATGTGGCGAGCCTCCCTACACATGAGAGTTGTACTCTACATAGGGGAGAATAAAGCTCATGTATAAAGTCAACAACTGTGCAAGAGTAAAGAAGATATGGAGTCGGCTTGGCACACCTAACCTCTTGGAAGCAGATTTTACAAGAGTTCTTTCCCAGATAAGTCCCGAGAAAATGAAACTCTAAGTATGTTTAAGGATGATGCAGGATTAAGCTGGATACCATTAAACATTAGTGGGTACTCCTGTAGAAGATTTTTTCGGGTTGATAGGCCTAAGAACTGAGTTTTTGATGCATTAAATACAACGAGATTATTTTTACCACAATCAGAGATACAAGCCAAGTCAGACATTAGGTGTGCCATAGCCTCATCCCTTGTTTGTTGAAGTAACTGCTGAAATGGACATTGCAAAGAACCGAATGGAAAGGTGAACGGTGGAGTCAGCAGCGTATGAGCGGATAGGGTTAGATGTACAGCTTAGAAGGTTATTGATGAATAAAAGGAAAAGTGTTAGTGATAGGACTGAGCCCTGAGGAACACCACTAATGACAGCTATGGTTGCAGTGCATGTAGATGTTGAACTGAGTTTCTGTCTGAATACTGGATTGAAACAGGGATGTGTCATGCTGCCACGGTTGTTCAATCTGTACATGGTTGGGGTTATAGTTGAGATACAAGGTAGAGCAGTGATGTTGGAGAGGCTCTAATGAGAGGGCAGCATTTGGAAACGTTCAGTACTGTTGTTTGTAGATGATACTGTATTGTTAAGTGAAGACAAAGGGGAACTGCGAGCTTAGTGAATGAGTTTGAGAAAGTGTGTAAGAAACAGAATCTAAAGGTGAATGTAAGAAATAGTATAGTTATGGTCGTCAAAAGAAATTAAGTCACTGAATGTACAGTGAAGTTGGATAATGACTAAATGGAAAATGTGAGTTCATTTATGTACTTGGGCAAGGTAAAGAGTAAGAAAGGAAATTCGGTGCTTGAAACGGTACAACAAGAAAGAAAGGTTGCTGGTTACTTGAAAGCGGGATAAGAAATAGGAAACTCAGCGTGAAGGCAAAATAGTCGCTGCATGATAGTACTGTGATACCAACTCTGACGTATGGAACCGAAGCTTGGACCTTGTTGGAAGGACATAAGTCATGAGTGAGAGCAGTGGAAATGAGTTATCGCCCGCCTTGTAAATGGTTTTGCCCCCCTCCCTCTCTCTCTCTCTCTGTATGTGTGTGTGTATGTGTGTGTGTGTGAGTGTGTGTTCCCACTATCTATATCTCATGAACGGCTTGAGTTATCAACATGAAACCTTCAGGGTATCAAGATATGGCCAAAATCTTGGATCTTCTGGCGGGCGATTGGCATTCAGCCCCCGAATGCTTTTCTTTCATTTGGGATGAGCATGTGGAGTTACATGGAGAGACAGACTGACAAACAAGGAAGTGAAGGAGCGTTGTGGTGTGGATGTGGATGTGATAGAAAGCGTTAGGACAAAATTATATATATATATATATATATATATATATATATATATATATATATATATATATATATATATATTGTTACGAAACAGAGAGAGATAATGAACACTTCAAGTGAGAATACTAAAATCACTACTGTCCCGCAAAGTTCCAGGTTCAAAACAAAAGACTTAAGTAAAATTACAAGTTAAAGTTTAATGCTCAAACTAACAACTAAACATTCAGGACTCATAAGGATAATGTAATGGCAAAACAGGTTACATATATGGTTAACTGCAATAGCCTCTATTAACACGAATTTAGCAAGAGCAAATTTATCTAAGTCAGCCCTGATAAAATGAGAAAACCGGATAATGCTCAGTTAAAGCAAGATATAATATTATTACAGATACAAAATATTACTAATACTGGCTGACAGCAAAAACCCCACCAGGCTCACGAATCAATGCCTTATGCTATACAGTACAAGAAAAATGGTAATAACACTTATACTCAAATTATACAGCAGCTAGATGGCTGGAGACTTCCTGAGCACTCACAAAAATAATAATACACTATACAGGGGAGGACAGAGATGTGAACAAAATGAGGAGTAGATCTAAGTGGCAACTAATGCAGAGACTGAGCTCATTATATAGGGGGCCGGCAGAGCTTGATTCAACTTGTAAGAAGGACGCGCAAATGAAAGCATAGAGGACGAAGAGTTGACACTCCTGCTCTGAACAACAGAAAGAACGACTTACTCTACTATAAGGGGGAGAACGGGGGAGTGAGGAAGAACACGCAAGCCTGGTCACTATGGAAGCCACGTAGCGAATCGTGAACAAACATGCAGCATACTGTACATTAGAATTATACAAAGGATGATGCAATCATGAACAAAACTGTATCATAAGTTAGAATTATACAAGGGATGATGAAATCATAGGCTATGTAACAACATATATATATATATATATATATATATATATATATATATATATATATATATATATATATATATATATATGTGGATGGTGAACTAAGTGAATTTTTCTCTTTGGAGGTTGGGTTGAAACAGGGATGTGTCATGTGTCCATGGTTGTTCAATCTGTTCATGGATGGGGTAATAATAGAGGTACAAGGTAGGGTAGTGGATGTTGGAGTGGCCCTGGTGAGAGAGAATAGCGTTTGGAAACTCCCTGTACTGTTGTTTGCAGATGATACTGTGTTGTTGAGTGAAGATGAAGGGGAGCTGCAAGGCTTGGTGGATGAGTTTGGAAGAGTGTGTAAGAAACGGAATCTAGAGGTGAATGTAGGGAAGAGTAAAATGATGGTCTTTGAGAGAGGTGAAGTTAGTGAATGTACAGCGAGGTTGGATAGTGAGGAATTGGAAAATGTGAGTACATTTAAGTACTTGGGTAGTGTGATGAGTAAGGATGGAGGTTTGGAGGGTGAAGTGCTTGAAGGGGTACAGCAGGGAAGAAAGGTTGCTGGTTGTTTGAAAGCTGTGATAAGAAACAGGGAAGTGAGCATGGAAGTGAAAAAGTTACTACATGACAGTATTGTGATACCAACTCTAACGTATGGAAGTGAAGCTTGGACGTTGTTGGAAGGACACAAGTTAAGAGTGAGAGCAGTGGAAATGATTTATTTAAGAGGAGCCTGTGGAGTCACATGGAGAGACAGGCTGACGAATGAGGATATAAAGGAGCGTTGTGATGTGGATGTGGATGTGATAGGAAGCGTTATGAGGAACACACTGAGGTGGTTTGGCCATATGGAAAGGATGGAGGGTGAAAGACTGACGAAGAGAGTGTATGTGAGTGAGGTGGAGGGGGGAGGAGGGAGGGGGAGGCCGAGGATGAGATGGAGGGATGGGGTGGAGAGGTATATGAGAGGGGGAGTGTGTGAGTTGGGAGCAGGGCAGTGAAATGGCGTGGGATAGGACGACGTTGAGGCGATTTGTTTGTGGCTACCCCAAACGGGATTTAGGCGTCTGGCAATATATATATATATATATATATATATATATATATATGACTTCAGAAACTACCTTTGTTGTTAACGATCATCAGGAAAAGTAATGCTGAAATTTCGTTTGTCTTACTTTCATATCCACCAAAATTTGTGGCTCCAAATATAATATCGTCGGGAGCCAGGGAGGAGTAGAGGCCGCAACTCCTCAATCGATGTGTTCCCGCGTCTTAGGTTCAAAAACAGGCCAGGCGGACACTAAAGCAGGTAGTGGCCGAGTGATTAGAGGGGTCATCATCTGTTTGAAATGATGCTTGTTCGGTCCTAGGGTGAGGCAGAGAACAGTCTAATGTACTGAATTTCACTTAACCAGATTTTAGTGATCCATCACAAGACCCACCATCATGTCAAAAACATCCCCGATATTACCAATATACAAACCCTGAATGAAAAAGCCGTTGCATATATTCAGTACTGTCATTGGGCATTATTGCCGAACGTGCGATGTGGAGGTGTGACACGTAGGGCCTAAGAGAACAGACTTTAAAGCTCATGTTGTGCGGATGACAAATAACAAAATATGCTTTAATATGTTTGCAACATGCCGTTTGGCCAGTGGGATATGCTGTGCAAATTCTCTGGGAAACACACCCAAAATAGCTATTTCAGTATATCGAGTTACACATGCATCATTCTCCCTACAGACACCCCTTCTCCATTCGTACTTCGCAAGCATAGGGAAGGGTTAATTATAACCATCAATCTCCCTCCGAGATGGTCCGGTACTACAATGGACAACATATGGTCTGTTAGTGTTAGAATATGGTTATACTTTGCTCACTGTTCCATCATCAGCCCAAACTCAACAGAATGGGAAAATTTAGCTGATTATGTATATTCTATTTTATTCGTCTTGCAAAGAGACGATAGTATTAAACTTATGGCAGATATCTTGCTGTGAAAGTTTTAATGGACGCTATGCATAAACTCCTCAGTTCGAGGAGTCTTTCCAAGTGAATAACCCGTACGGGGATCGCAAGAATATATGAAGAGGATGTCTTCTGGATAAAGGCTTTATGACAAGGTATGAAACTCTTAATGGTCGGCGAGGGACCGGCGGGAATCTGCATTCCGTTTCTGATGCCTGTAACTCCCGTTAAGCAAGGAGAAAGTTTCCTTGTGACGAGTTGATAAGACTGGTGAGAGGAAAATGGAAGAAAGAGCACTCATGGTTGGAACAGCTCTATTATTTTGCGTCAGCTAACGCCAGACGATTTTATTCAGCTTAGAGTGAATCATGGCAACGTGTGTGTTAATAATGGTGCCATTAACTCATTCATGGTTGAGACAATCCTTGTATGTTACTCAGTCTAACGCCAGACGATTTCATTAAGCTGAGAATGAGTTCTTGAGCACTAGGAGCTTCAAAGTGCCATGTTCCTTACTTCTCAGTCGATCTGGACTATAGGTAGCCTATTCTTAGTCTGCTTTAGGAAAAGCCCTGTGTAGTCCCATTCGTTATATTAACAAAGTAGTAAGGCTCCTTCCTGCGTTCCCTCTTTCTTTGTAGGCCCGATCACTAAATTAATAAAGAACTTAGGAACTTTCCTGCGTCATCCTCCAAGTTATACATACATTCAGACTCCTGTAACTCACTCTCATCTTAGTACAATCGGCTGGCGTTAGCTGGAGTAGAACACTCGAGTTATCCCTACCATTAAAATGTTAATCATACCTGCATTTACACAACCAGGTTCTTATACGAACCCTCATCCAAATACAATCGCCTGATGTTAACTGGAGTATTATGCTAGAGTTGTGCCAATCATGGGAAGGTTAATGGTACCAATATTAACAATCTCAGGCACCTATGACGTATTCTTGACCGAATAAAATCATGTGGCGTTACATGGAAAGAAGAAATACCAGAGTTGTCCAAGCCATAGGAAAGTCAAATTACATTTTGATATATACTTCGAGTCAGTGTGAACCTAGATTGTGGAATTATTGTTTCGATGCTGAGCCTGTGATTCTGACTTACCGATTAAACATACAGTCCATCTCATTTGGGTAAGACTGTCACTCCAAAATATGATGGAAAATTTGTCTTCTATTAATTTTGTCCTGTTTTTCATTCCCTAATGTTTACGTGTTTCTATCCAATCCTTGAAATTACTTGCCCTTTCCTTCTCTCTCTCTCTCTCTCTCTCTCTCTCTCTCTCTCTCTCTCTCTCTCTCTCACTCCACTGTTTCTAACCTACCTGGTGTCTCCTTGTCCTGTTGCCCTGTGCCTATTTTTTGCCTCATTACTTTGTTAATGGAACCAGCTTTCGCCCAGTTCTAAGAAGAGCCTCGCTTGGATGGATATTGATTGATCGTGTGTGTGTGTGTGTGTGTGTGTGTGTGTGTGTGTGTGTGTGTGTGTGTGTGTGTTTATCTTTATGTCTGCCTGTCCGTCCATGTCAGCTTGTTTGAGTTTGTCAGTATCCGTTTGTGTGCCTCTGCATCTGTGTGTGTGTGTGTGTGTGTGTGTGTGTGTGTGTGTGTGTGTGTGTGTGTGTGTGTGTTCATTTGTTTGTGTCGGTCTACCTGTCTCGGTTTCTCTTTCTCTATCTCTGTCTGTGTGTCTGTCTGTCTTTCCATCTGAGTCTGTGTGTGTGTAAGTAAATAAATATTTATTGCCATTATTATATACATATATACAAAATTTAAATAGCACAGTATGATAGCGACTGTCTGTCGAGCCGAAGCTCCCCTACAGGCAGATGTCAAAAATGTAAATGCTTTCAGCATGCGTGTACTCTGCTTATAAGCAACTTTAAGTTTTTATAGAATTCTATAAATAATAAATGTCTAATATCAAAAAGTATTAGTGGAAGTAATTACCTAGGAGGTGTACAATACAATGTTATGAAAATATTAACAAAAATATTTACATTCAATTTTACAACATGAATTATGTGGTAATATAATCAAAATGAATAGCAATTGATTATACATAGCAATACAAAACGTGAAAATAGAGCTGCTAAGATTTCCGAAGTATATGATTTTTAATTTCCTTTTTAAATATTAAAACGTTGTTTAACAAGACCCTCTTTATTTGGTGGTAAACTATGAAATAATCTGGGGCCAAAACATAATATGCTGTTTTTATATAGTGTTGTTCTGAACTGTGGAGATAGTAAATTAATATTATTGCTTCTGGTTTGGTGAAAGTTATCAACAAATTTAAAATTTTCATTTCCTACGTAATGTGTAAACATTTTATAATTCAGTAGTAGTGAAAAATATTTGTGTATTGAAGCAAATTTTGAAATTTTCATTAAAGAAATAATTTCGTTTACTGATCCAAACTTACCTAAGAAAAAAATACATCTGAAAACTTTCCTCTGTGCTATTGTTACCTTCTTTATGAATGATAGCCATGTACTTGCCCAGATGGATACACAGTACAGTATGTTAGGTGAGGGTAACACAAGGTATAATACATACTAATGCATCTGTCGTAAGATTATACCGTATTTATTACATTATTCCACAAAATTTTGAAACTTTCAGCAATTTAGCTTTTCGTAAGGAATTTTGTGTGATGTACTTGATTTAATGTGTCGCCTTCTAACTGTAATGGAGGCAAGTAATTTTTTAGAGATGTATGCTTAATAGGTATACGATTAGTGTTAGAAACATTAAGTTTTAATTTATTAGATGTTACCCACTGATAAATTAAATTTAATTCTTTAGTTGTGTTTGAATATAAGGAATTAATATCTTTGTCAGCTAATAAGAGATTGGTATCAACAGCATATATAATAAACTGCAAATTAGAACTAGTATTTATTATATCATTTATGTATATGAGAAAAATAATTGGTTCTATAATTGACCCTTGTGGTACAACTTTGGATATAGAATTAAACTGCGAAGAAGTATTATTACAATAAAACAGATTGCGGTCTATTACAAAGATAACTACGAAAAAGTTGTAGCAGCACACTTCTTATCCCAACATGTTTTAATTTGTCTAGTACAATACACACTGATAAGCTTCTTGTTTATCTGTGTGTGTGTGTGTGTGTGACCAACTCTATTTATCCCTTCGCCTATGTATTCTTGCTTGAATATTTTTGTATGTATGTGTTTCTGTCTTTATCTGTCTGCCTGTCTGTGTGTCTGTCTGTGTGTCTGTCTGTCTCTGTGTGTCTGTGTGTCTGTCTGTCTCTGTGTGTCTGTCTGTGTGTCTGTCTGTCTCTGTCTCTGTCTGTTTGTCTGTCTGTCTGTCTGTCTGTCTGTCTCTCTCTCTCTCTCTCTCTCCACTGTTTCTAACCTACCTGGTGTCTCCTTGTCCTGTTGCCCTGTGCCTGTTTTTTTGCCTCATTACCTTGTTAATGGAACCAGCTTTCGCCCAGTTCTAAGAAGAGCCTCGGTTGGATGGGTATTGATTGATCGTGTGTGTGTGTGTGTGTGTGTGTGTGTGTGTGTGTGTGTGTGTGTGTAACCAACTCTGTCTCTTCGTCTACGTCTTCTTGTTTGTTTGATTGTTTTTTTTGTCTGTATATGTGTGTGTGTGTTTGTCTTTGTTTATCTCTGTCTTTGTTTATCTGTCTGTGTTTGTCTCTGTCTTTGTCTTTGTCTCTGTCTGTCTGTCTGTCTGTCTGTCTCTCCTATTCTATTAACTAGCTGGTGACTCGTCACCCTGACCCTCTGCCTTGTGTTTATTTTTCCCCTCAGTGGCTTGTAATTGAAACCAGGCTTCGTCCGATTATATTGAAAGTCTTGCCCTAAATTATACTAACATTTTTAATCTTTTGCTTCTTGGGCCACTGGCACGACAGTTCATTCCCTGAGGCATGAGTCAGCTTACCTGCTATACACCTTAATGTCACCCCTTAGGCACCTATACCCGCCTGCTATAATTAATGCTATTTAAGATTTCATTATTTAGGACCAAGGTGATGGTATTTAAAGAGATCTTTTTAATGATGTTCCTGTGGGTTATGTGGAAGATCAACCAAGTCTGGTTTTACGGAATTCAGATAATGAGAATGTTCTTGTTCACAGGCTGGATCGAATTTGACTCACCTCCATTCCGAGCAGAAAACCTGTCTAACCACTTGACCATCACCTCCTCTCTGTACTACGTTATTACCCACTCAATTACTCATCACCTTGTCTCACTGCCCTGAGAGATTTTATTTTATTTTTCCCCCCAACTTCATCGATCATGAAACCAGGTATTGCTTGATTCCAAGTTTTCTATGAGCTTTTTAGATAACGATAGGCTACTCCGTAGCTGAAAATAGTTGTTTGGCTGTAACGAGATTTTTTATTTAATGCAAGGAAGAATGAACCAAAGGCCAGGAGCCCGCAAACCGTTCATTCCAAGGAAAAAAAAACTACAACAGAGAGCCAAATTCAAGATCTGTTCATTTTGAGATGCCTGGACACACCGCGTTAGCTGGAGATCATAGGAAGAAGGAAATACAGACAGAGGGAGACAGTTCCAAAGTTGACCTGCTGCTTAAATGAAGGACTGGGAGTAACGGTCAACTCATGATGTGTATTATCGTCTCAGGGCAGGGAGAGATTGCTATCAGTAGGGTACATTTTTCAGACATCAATTTAGCTTTTACTAGACAGTTTTACTTAAAGTTAGGATAGACCTCTAGCAAAGAAGGCGTCACTGATATCCTTTTATATTTTACTTACTTCGTATGTGACTTTCAAGCTGATATGAAGGTGGAATAGGCAAAATAAATTGCTGGGAAAGAGTTGCAACAAAATCTTCACTGCCAGTTACTATCCATTTCATGGACCGTGTATCATGGTTTTTCTCAAATATCTTTCAAACTAATCAATTGATCGGTATGATACTTTGACACAGTGTACATGACACCTCCCGCTAATTTTTGGTAATATACGGCATTGCCAAGTGGTGTTAGTGGAGGCGTTTACTCTTGACGTTTAAAGGCAAAGTCGCGTGAGCCGTGCAGGGCTAATCTACACAAACGAACGTCCGCTACCCCCCATCTCCTTCCTCTCCCTCCCTACCTCCCTCCCTCCCTCTGTCTCACTGTTTCACTCTCTCTCTCTTTCTCTCAGCATTCCCCCCAATACCTGTATGTAACATACAATATGCAATAAAATACCGTTTACCATTATATTATTCAGTAGTAGCAGATAACTGGAAAGTTCTTAATGAAAAGGATATAGCATGGTCTGACCTAACGACCATAATAGGCTAATGGTTAAGTTTTCCCAACCTGTTATGATATTTATTATGAGAGAGAGAGAGAGAGAGAGAGAGAGAGAGAGAGAGAGAGAGAGAGAGAGAGAATTTCATAAATCCATTACGGCCCTGTTATGTTGTGTTGATTATATACCGTACTGTATAAACTGTGTGATTTAATTTTGGATACCTTATCTTACCTGCTCGTAGTAAACACGTCGATATGGGGGGTAAAGGAATTAAGAGATCGTGATAGTAGGCACATTATATTGGGTGAATAAGGTGACGGTCATACGCTCTTTAGTCAACTCCCGTTTATATAACTTCAGGACATACAATAACAATGATTAAATGAACACAGACTCTACAAACAACAACATACTGTATTTATGATACCCGATACTAATCATTATAACATGATAGAGTGGACAGAGGGGGGGGGGGCACGGGAAGGCCAGCTGGAATGAGGGTTGAGGGGGGAAGTGAGGAGGGGGAGGGGGGAAATGAGGAGGGGGAAGGGAGAGGGGGGAGAGGGAGGGAGGTAGGGAGGGAGAGGAAGGGGATGGGGGGTAGCGGACGTTCGATTGTGTTGATTAGTCTGGCGACTCACGCGACTTTGCCTTTAAACGTCAAGAGTAAACGCCTTCAGTAACACCATTTGGCAATGCCGTATATTACCAAAAATTAGCGGGAGGTGTCATGTACACTGTGTCAAAGTATCATACCGATCAATTGATTAGTTTGAAAGATATTAGAGAAAAACCATGATACACGGTCCATGAAATGGATAGTAGGATACTTCACTTAGTTCAAGGAATGTGGTGTTGTAAGACTTGGGTTCTGTGGTGGAAATGAGTATTTGGTACAGCTCAGTGTGTTGGCTCTTACCAGTGTGGCACATCTGACTCAGTGTGCTGAAGCTGACTCAGTGTGATGGAAGTGACTCGTGTGAAGGAGCTAGCTCAGTGTGGTACGACTGACTCAGACTGTGTGGTGGTAGAGACCGAAAGGTGCCGTTGACTCAGAACTAAGAGTATATATCCTTGACCTTAACCTATTCGTAGCTGGAACTTAAATGAGGATCTGGAGTACAAACAACGACGGTCGGGGGTCGTGGTCTGAGGGATGGCTGTGCCGTAGCAATAATTTAATGTCTGCCTTAATGACCCTAATGTAGTCCATAGGCAGTGCTCTAAACCCTCATAGTTAACCATTGTAGCTGTGGTGTCAGTGTGTTTGAGGGGCATGCATAACAGAACAGCTGCTCTTTACATGACACACTTTAAACATAAACAGAACTCTTTTCAGCCCACTGAAAGGCGAACGTATTGCCCAACCATCTTCACTCTTATTTACAGGTTGTTAGTCTGTTCCATCCTAGGGCCTTTACTTTATGTACAGTCTGCAGCAAAAGAATCATTTCATCTCTCCTGCTATCTTCTCCATGAACTTCGAAAATTAAGCTACTGAATCCAAAGCAAACGACTCTGATGAATCTGGTCTGTGGCCGAAGAGTCATCAGTGTTGACTGCTGCAGAAGACTTGTTTTCAAAGCTCGTGGAGAGGGTGAAGCAGGAGAGGCGACAGGACCTAGTCAGGTGCACTTCATCGCTCCATGTGTTTAGCAGCCTGACCCATCCTCTCACTTCATCTCTTTGTTGTCATTCTGTGTTCCTAACTGACCACCTGTTGCCTCTTACAAGGTAGATGTGACTTCCCATAATCATTTTGGCCTTACAAAAGAGTACAAAGGAGTACAAAGGAAAGCAAATAGCAGCGGGCTTAATGGTCATTTTAAGGATGTTGTAACGGAGACGACTATGGCTATTATTACTATTTCCGATTTTTCCTCTCTCTCTCTCTCTCCTTTGTTGTTAACTAGCTGGTGTCTCATCATCTTGTTCCAGTGACTTCTGTATTTTTTTTGTCTTAATTGCATATTAATGAAAAAAAAAAAAAAAAAACTCTTCGTCCGTTTCCAGGAAAAGTGTTGCTTAAGATTAAACTGATTTTTTTTTTTTTTTATGCAACTCTGGACATAGACATGACAGTTCGTTCCCTGAGGCACAGAATTTATCCTACCCTCCACACACATATATATGTCACCCTTTCGACTCTAATGCTCACCTTCTTCACTGAATGCAAATTAGGATATTTTCATTTAGTACTGTTATAATGGTTATTGCGGATTTTTTTTTTTCATTATATCGGTGGGTCTTTAGAAAAATCAGGAAAGTTTGTTTTAATGAAATTCACGTAAAAAGAATGTTCTCTATTTTCCTGCCACACAGCAGATATGTAACTGTCCAACCACCTCATCCCCCATCTCCTTCTCCTGTGTTATTTACCGACCTGGTTTGTCATCACCTTGTCCCACTGCCCTGCGTTCATGTTTTTTTTTTTTTTTCTCATTTCCTCGTTAATGGAACTACACGTCATTTGATTATGAGAAAAGCCTTTTATGAGCTTTGTAGACAGCCGAAGGGTATTCATAAGCTGAAGAATATTGTCTGACTGTAACGAGAGGACTAGGGGGATTGTTATTAAACCTTTCAGTCCGATGAGATTTGATTTGATATAGTATTCTGGCTACTACCGAACCATTATATTTAGGTCAGAATAGAGTTTTCGTGGTGATGGGGTTAATGAAAGGTTGACTGCATTTAATTCCTCCAGTTCACAAAGTCCAGATCCGAATATGATCATCTTATGGTAGCACTAAGAAAATACGAGCACATAAATCCGTCTCTCGGCACACTCCCTACGGATCACACACACACACACACACACACACACACACACACACACACACACACACGCACACACACACACGCACACACACACACGCACACACACACACACACACACACACACACACACACACACACACGCACACACACACGCGCACACACACACACACGCGCACACACACACACACACACACACACACACACACACACACACACACACACACACACACACACACACACACGAGAGAGAGAGAGAGAGAGAGAGAGAGAGAGAGAGGCACAGCTGCTGCTCGTATTGCATGATAGATAAAACATAGGCAACGTTACACTGTTGCAACCCTCCATCTGACGAAGCACATAACCCCCATCTCCCTTCACACCTAACCAAGCGCATAATGGCCCTCATCTCCCCGCCCCCCAATCTTTTCTTTTAAAGGTGGGTGTAATGAGGACGCCTTGAGGACACATAACCTGGGCCCTTCAAATTCCTGGCATAGGTCACATGGAAATCTCTGATCTAAAGAAAAAAATCATTATTAAAAAAGTACTTAAGACAGCATTCTACCTATCAAAACGCACTAGTTCACTGTAATACTTAAGTATGTGAAATTTCATGACTCTATAGTGAATACTTTCTGAGTTCTGGCCCAGAAACAAAATCTCTACGTCCGTTCAGCCGCCCTGACGCCCAGCTATACGGTCGGACATGTATGGATTCCAGTGATAACTACACTTGCCTCTGACTTTGTCAGGTGGAGGGCAAAAAAAAAAAAAAGTCTTTAGTGGGTCAGTCTTAAGACGATAAGAAGCTTCTTTATGGTGAACAGAGCTGTCTGAAGGCGGCAAAACTATAGAAGCTCTAAAAAATATATAGCAGATCTGTCAAATTTTACAGACATGCGGTCATGAAATTTTTGCAACCGTTTGTGATCACATGAAGCTATGCACTTCTTTAAAGAAGTTGTAGATATATTGAATAAGCTGCTTCTCAGTTTGGTAAACATTTAATAACTGATCGGTTAAGTGCTTGTGTGTAATACCTAGCTTAGCATATTTACGGTACTTCTAAGTAACAGATTTCTGCTTATTTCTTACATTAGTTGACATGGAGGGAATAACCACAGAATATCAACATATACGTAATATTGACAAAATGTATTTTCCCTTTCAGGTTAAATCAGTATGATTTTTCCATCTTCTATGTAACATCCATGATAGCTTTTCTGTGCTGCAAACTATTATCTTGCTGTCCTTGGCCGGGGGGTTTGGTGGCTTGAGGGAAGCCTTCCTGACTTCCTGTCCTTATCGTTGCCTCGCAGAATAGTTATGTTAGTTAAAACCTGCAGAAAAAAAAAAAAAAAAAAACATCCTCGAAAGGAACAATAATCGTAGTTTCGTTGCTGTTTGCATCTTTTTTTGTAGTCTCTCTCTCTCTCTCTCTCTCTCTAATTTTCTTTTCAGGTTTCACTATGATAGTCTCTGTTCTCCTTTCACACTTTCCTGTGGGGTGTCCACGCCAGTTTTTCTATACGGCGTGGTGTTCTTTCTGACTTTTTCCTGCCGGCTTCGGCTGGAGGGTTTGGAGGGCGGGGGAGAGCCTTCTTCTTTGCTATCCTTATCTCATTCTAGTAGTTCAGTTACTCTTCTAGGAGCTGCCTAGCATGGGCCAACCGGCCTTCTGCAGTTATCCTCTCTTCTTATGTTCTTATGTTCTCTCTCTCTCTCTCTCTCTCTCTCTCTCTCTCTCTCTCTCTCTGTTGCTAATCTCCCTGTTATCTCTTCACCTTATCGCTATCCCTTGTCTCCATTTATTTTTTTTTTTGCCTTAGTTTCTTGTTGATGAAACCAGTTTTTTTTTTTTCGGATTCTAGAAAAAGTCTTGCTTAATAATAAACTGAGCTTATATTTTTTAATGGATCCGACTCTTGTCATCAGTCTGTATGTCTGTGTGTCAGTTTTTACGTGTCTGTTCGTCTGTCTATGTGCCTGTCTGTCCGCCTTTTTGCCTCTGTATGTTTGTCTGTCTGTTTTTCTGTGTCTCTGTCTGTCTGTCTTTTAGTTTTTCTATCAGTCTTTCTGCTTGTCTGTGTCAGTCAGTCAGCTGGTCAGTCAGTCTGTCTGTCTGTCTGTCTATGTCCTCCTCCTCTCTCTGCTTGTCTGTTTCTGTCTCTGTCTCAGTCTGTCTGTCTGTCTGTCTCTGTCTGTCTATGTCCTCCCCATCTCTGTGTCTCTGTCTGTCTGTCTGTCTGTCTCTCTCTCTCTCCTATGCCATTAACTAGGTGGTCCCACAACTCCTTGTTCTACTGGCCTCGGTCTCATTTTTTTGCATTCATTCTTTGCGAAACCAGACTAACTTCTCCGGATTCTTGGAAGTGTTTGCGTTGAGATGAATGGCAAACTGTGTAGTATCATGTAGTATCGTTGCTTTTACTCTGCACATAATCAGGACATCCCATATCCTGAAGCATACCCGTCATCGAACTTGCTACTCAACTTCACATGTCACCACATTAGCGCTAATAATCACCTCCCATAATATTTTTGCCCTAATACCCACTTTCCATATTGAGTGCATGCTAAGACTTTCTCATTTAGGATTGGTGTGATGGTATTAGCAGAGGTATAATATACGATGTTTTATTGATTGATTGATTGATCGATTTTTGTAGAGGATCATAGTCTGTTTGAACGAAATTAAACTCACGCGGCTCTTCCCCGTTCCAGCTTGAGATCGAACATGCCTCGGGTTCTTTCAAGCAGCAGATAACTTTTCTAACCACTTGACCATCACGTGCCCTGTCCTCCATGTTGTTTATCGGTCTGGTTTCTCATCACCTTGTACCCACTTTTTGTATCAGTTCCCTGTAAATGAAAGCAGACTTTGTTCGATTCCAAGAAACGCTTGTCGTAAATTTTGGACGACGGTATGCAACTCCTAAGTGAAAATAATTATCTGGGTGTGACAAAAATGAAATTGTTGAGATTTGTGTCATCATAGGAGGGTTGGAGCAGACTGCTGTTAACATGAATAAACTGATGACGTACATTTTTTATATATAAATCTTACTTAGGATAGACCTCCAGTATTGAAGGGATTAATTAAAGCTAGCGCATATCTAACTCCTCCAGTTCGAAAAATCTCCCGAAATGAACAAAATCGGGTGGCGGTAGCAATAATGGTTTATAAATACATAATAATCAGTGGGTTAATCCTTAAAATATAGACGATGAGAGGACACTTCTTTGATGAATAAAACAGAAAATACCGAAAACATAGCAGTCAGGTAACCTGACTGCTATGTTTTCGGTGTGGCGTGGGAACCGTGTCCCACTAGGACTGAGTGAGCATGCATGGAGTATTAAAAATAATTTCTACTGATGATTTTCCCTCGGCCTCAAATACAATACATATTTTTCCTCCGTTTGAAAGAAAGAAACATGCCTCCGAGTTAAATGCTTATGCTTACTATTAATCACTCTTAACACCAACGAACATAACCAAATTACACCAGTTACCCACCTTACAAGTTTTCTATTATGCCGTCTGTGTGTACGTGTCCCCTTCTTTTACGTATTCTGGACAAACAAAAACAGAGTCAGTGATTGATCGCTTGTGGCCTTTCATGGTAGCGTCCATCCCGGCTCTCTCATCTCACCCAGCCCTGATTCATATCATCTTTACTTTCAGGTACTGAATGTTAAAAATAAACTAATATTTCGAGTTTATATTTTCCAATAACATATAGTCGCGTTCAGAAGTCAGAAGTCACGGTCGTTAATCATGCCTGACTAGTCACTTCAAGTTGGTGAAAACGAAACGCCGATGAGAACGAGATGTTGACATACATTTTATTCTTCTTTTTGTTACAGACCACCTGAGACCTGATTGTTTCACCTGTTTCACGAACTGCAAAATGACTTCCAAAAAAAAGAAATCCAGGATTACTTTAAGTTGAGCGTGGGAGATGAGATGGTTGGAAGAAAGACAGCAGAAAAAGTAGAAAAAAGTGGTTCGGAAAGTTCAGACGAATCTATTTCTGATGGTGAAGAGTGTACCAGTGATCCAAGTTCCAACCACTTTCACAGAAAGTGACACAAGTAAAAATGATAAAAACATTGAATACGCCAGCACAACCCAGAATCTGACAGAGGCGGTTCAACATCAGCAGTACCAACTGATATATCAGCTACTCCATCGTTGGGCCCATCACAACCTAAACTTGACAGATATCCTCAAACTTTATTTGGAAAGAAACACAGCTCCTTCCGCCAGGAGTGGTATGAAAAATTTCCCTGGCTGGAATATTCTCAAAGTACAGATAGTATATTTTGTTTTGCTTGTCGACAGTTTGCATCACCTAATTTAAATGTTGAAAAATCATTCATGTGGAGTAGACTGTAGCACCAGTCGAGCAGGGCAGTACTCCCGAGGTGGATGGAAAGCTGATGACAGGGAGTGCTGGAGCTCCCGTTTCATCAGCCCTCAGGACTAGTTCCTGACCATCCCCCTTTGCTGAACTTTTTCAGTGTCTCAGTTACACAGAGAGTAGGCCAGCATGCTCTCCAGTACAAATTTCTCTATCTATCTTCACCAAACTACATGCACAGTACACACTACACTTCCTATTCAAAATTTACCAAAATGGCGTCAATTCACCTAGCCTCGGAGTCCCCAGGGGGGGGGACCATAAATGCCCCCGCCATCTGCCCCTCTCCCGGTGACGACTCGAGGTGCCTGGAACCACTGTCTGACTCTCTTCTTCTTCATTTCTGCAACATTCGCGGCCTTTCATCTAACTTTCGCTCTGTTGAGCACCACCTCTCCTCCTCTAAACCTCACCTTCTTTTTCTAACGGAGACTCAGCTGTCTGAGGCAACTGACAGCAAACCCTTTTCTGTATCCTCCTACTTTCTCTATACTCATTTCAAAGCCAAAGGTGGCTGTTGTGTATACATACGCAACGACTTATCTTGCTCTCGTGTTCCTGAACTTGATTCTTCTGAATTCTCCACTCTCTGGCTTCGGCTTTCCTGTCATTCTCTGACTAAATATATCTGTGCTGTTTACTTATCCCCTAATTCTACTGACTATCAAAAATTCTTCGACTATCTTACTTCTACGATGGAACACATTCTGTCCATTTCTCCTTTCTCTGAAATCTCCATTCTTGGAGATTTCAATGTTCACCACCACCTTTGGCTCTCCTCTCCTTTCACGGATCCACCTGGTGAACAAGCCTACATCTTTTCTATCCTTAATGACCTAGAGCAGCTTGTACAGCACCCTACCCGTATCCCTGACCGCCTTGGAGAGAGCTCCAACATACTTGACCTCTTCCTCACAACTAATCCTTCTGCTTACTCTGTTAATCTTTTCTCTCCGTTGGGCTCCTCCGATCACAACCTTATTACCTTAACCTGTCCTATCGCTCCAGTACGGCCTGCGGACCCTCCAGGGAAACGTCGTCTCTGGCATTTTGGAGCTGCGGACTGGGAGGCCCTCAGGCAGTACTTCTTTGATTTTCCCTGGAATAATTATTGCTTCCATGGCCGTGAGCCATCTGAGTGTGCCTTGCGCATTACGGAGGTTATTCTCTCGGGCATGGAAGCATACATTCCTTTCTCATATCCTTTGACTAACGCAAGAAAGCCTTGGTTTAATCACGCTTGTTCTAATGCTGTCCGCAACAAGGAGAAGGCCTACAAAAGGTACCGGAGCCAACCCACCCCTGAATCACATAATCTTTACGTTTCTGCCCGGAATCGTGCTAAGTCTGTTCTTCGCTCTACTAAAAATAATTTCATCCATACTAAATGCTCTCAACTCTCCAACTCGAATTCTTCCCGCTCCTTCTGGCACCTTGCCAAAAATCTTTCTAACAACTTTACCTCATCATCCTTCCCTCCTCTTTTCTACTCTGATGGTTCTGTAGCTATTTCTTCTACTGATAAAGCAGATCTCTTCGCACAGACTTTCTCCTCCGATTCCACCTTAGACGATTCCGGTGCTGTTCCTCCATCACTTCCCCCTTCTGACTTCCTCATGGCTGACATTAAAATTTCTTCAGTTGATGTATTTTCTGCCATTACTGGCCTCAGTACTAACAAGGCATATGGGCCTGATGGGGTCCCTCCTGTTGTTCTCAAAAACTGTGCTTCTGTGCTTACACCCTGCCTAGGCAAACTATTTCGCCTTTGTCTGTCAACTTGTACCTTTCCTTCTTGCTGGAAGTTTGCTCTCATTCAGCCAGTCCCAAAGAAGGGTGACCACTCCCAACCCTCCAACTATCGTCCAATTGCTTTAACGTCCTGTATTTCAAAAGTTTTCGAGTCAATTCTTAATAAAAAAATTTTAAGGCATCTTTCCTATCACAACCTTCTTTCCGATCGTCAGTATGGGTTCCGTCAGGGACGCTCCACTGGCGATCTTCTCACCTACCTTCCAGACTCCTGGTCATCCTCCTTTCGGGACTTTGGCGAAAGCTTTGCCATTGCACTTGACATCTCAAAGGCTTTCGATCGAGTCTGGCATAAATCTTTAATTTCCAAACTGCCCTCCTACGGTTTCTATCCTTCTATCTGTACCTTCATCGCTAGCTTCCTTTCTGGTCGTTCTATAGCTGCTGTCATAGACGGCCATCGTTCTTCTCCTAGATCTATCAACAGTGGTGTTCCTCAGGGCTCTGTCCTATCACCAACTCTCTTCCTTTTATTCATCAATGATCTTTTAAGCTGTACATCTAACCCTATCCACTCATACGCTGATGACTCCACCCTTCACCTTTCCATTCGGTTCCCGCAACGCCCATCTCAACAGTTACTTCAAGAAACAAGGGATGAGGCTATGGCACACCTAATGTCTGACTTGGCTCATATCTCTGACTGGGGTAAAAATAATATGGTTGTCTTTAATGCTTCTAAGACTCAGTTCTTACACCTATCAACCCGACAAAATCTTCCACAGGTATACCCACTAATGTTTAATAATATTCAGCTTAATCCTGCATCATCCTTGAACATGCTTGGGGTTTCATTTACTCAGGACTTATCTTGGAAAGATCATATTACATCTCTTGTAAAATCTGCTTCCAAGAGATTGGGTGTGCTAAGCCGACTCCGCTCTTTCTTTACCCCTGCACAATTGTTGACTCTATACAGGGGTTTTATCCGCCCCTGTGTGGAGTACAACTCTCATGTGTGGGGAGGCTCCCCACATACAGCTCTTCTCAATAGGGTGGAGTCAAAGGCTTTTCGTCTCATTAACTCTCCTCCTCTTACTGACTCCCTTCAACCTCTGTCTCTTCGCCGCACTGTTGCATCTTTATCTCTTTTCTATCGCTACTTTAATGGTCACTGCTCCTCTGAACTGTCTGCTTGCATTCCTCCACCTCTACGACGGGCGCGTAGCACCCGTCTGGCAGCAAACTCTCATCCCTTTTCTGTCCAACTCTCTAATGCAAGAGTTAACCGTTACTCCCAGTCTTTCATTCATGCAACAGGTCAGCTCTGGAACTGTCTCCCTCTGTCTGTATTTCCTGCTGCCTATGATCTCCAGTCTTTCAAACGCAGTGTGTCCAGGCATCTCAAAATAATCGGATCTTGAATTTGGCTCTCTATTGTATTTTGTTTTTCTCTTGGAGGGAACTGTTACTGCAGGCTCATGGCCTTTGGTTCCTTCTTCCTCGCATAAAAAAAAAAAAAAAAAAAAAAAAAAAAATCACCTCTGCAGGGTACAGAAGCTGGAACGTGGAAAGACAGGAGCAATTGCTAAACATATTCATGCAGCCTACTGTATCATGGTGATGCAATGGTTGCTTGGAGTGAATACAAAACAATGAAAGATCATAACACCTGTGTGAGCCAGTTAATGGGAGATAATTTCAAAAAAATAATAAAAGAAAATCGCCACTACATTAAGTCACTGGAGCAGGTAATTTTGGTGACTTGTACCCAGAAACTGGCTCAAAGAGGGCATAGAGAAGGAGAAGAAAGTGACAATCCTGGCAATGTTAGGCAGATTTTAGAGTTAGTAGCTGTCCATGATCCAATTGTAAAAGATCGGTTAGAAGGTGGACCAAAAAATGCTAAGTACACATGTCCAGAGATACAAAATGAAAAATTTCCATTCTAGCTGAGATGATAAGGACAGAAATTGTGTATGAAATAAGGGAAGCTAAATTTTTCTCCATTATAGTTGATGAAACAAAGGATGTATCAAAGACAGAACAGTTATCACTCATAAATAGGTATTTTTTACAATGATAATGTGTATGAAAGTTTCTTGGACTTTAAAGTTGCTTTTAAGCTAGATGCAAAAGCACTAACAGATGAAATACTTGGTGTTCTGAAAAGTCATGGAATTGATTTCAGGGCCAATTTAGTGGGTCAAGGCTATGATGGTTCCTCAGTGATGAATGGCAAACACACAGGAGTGGCAGCACGCATAAAGCAAGAGGCACCATTTGTTTTCTATGTACACTGTCATGCCCATCGTCTAAACTTTGTTCTTATAGATGTTGTCAAATCTTCTCGTTACTGGAAAAACTGTATGTATTCATCAGTGGATCTTATATCCATGCAAAATGGTTGGATGTGCATAAGGAACTGTATTCCAGTGAGCAAACTAGAGAACTAAAACAACTTTCAGATACCAGATGGGCATCCAGGTATGATACTTGCAAAGTAATGAAAGAGAGACTGCATGCCATTGTGCGTGTTCTAGAAGGTTTAGCAAATGACTGCAATGCTGATAGAGCTATTGATGCAAGAGGACTTTTAGGTCAAACAGATGCTCGGTTTGTTATGAAGCTAGTCATTATGACACATATTCTTGGTAAAATAAATCAGTTATCAAATTTGCTACAATCAGCCAACCTTGACCTGTAGAATTAATTGAAACTGTAAGAGCCAACCTTGAAGAGATGCGGTCAGACCCAGCCTCTTTTGATGCTTTGTGGGATGAAGTTGAGAAAAACTCTGCAGCTCATGGTTTTGATACTTCAGAATGTAGATCATCAAGGAAACGAAAACTGTCTACACAATTGCAGGAATTTGTTGTTACTGATTCTATTGGAAAACAGTCAGGGAGCACACACTCTGATTTCAGTGTTAACCCGCGCCATCCCGGCGACGTGAATTAACGGCCGCACATGATGTGCACTCATGTCCTGGCGACGTGAATTAACGCGGCAACATTGCAAGGTCCCTAATTTGCACAATTTTCAATTTTGCGAGTGATTTCGCGAGTGATTTTTGGCACGTATACACGGGACACCTTCCTCTATTCCTCTACAAGATGCCAAGCAGGGACAATGCCTTACACCGCATAACCTCTCCCCACCCCCCTGCACGCCATTGTCTCGGCAATTTACCTGTTACCAGTGACCTTGCCAATAAAGACATTCAGGGCCAGAGTGATTCCCCAATCAATGACAATGTGGAGGACAAAGTTTACATAGCATTAGAGGAAGAAACAGTCAGAAATGATGATCAGGTAATGTGGGAAAAAAAAGGTCATGAATGGTGATGAGTTAGTGAGTGAAACAATGCTTATAATGCCTATATTACTGTTTGAAAACCAATATACTCTTGTACTACATATAAATTCGTACCAAGTAAATAAATAAATACTGTTTATGAGTGGATAAAATAGTTACCCTCCTATAGAACTCGTTTTCTTTGGTGCCAGCCTGTTAGAAAACCCAGTCAGGTAAGGAAGTACTCGTACCTAAATCGAGTATTTTAAACCTCAGGTGAGCGATTTCTCTATGAATTTTCGATGTTTCTCACCAAAAGCGGATGTTTGAGCCCCCCCAAAAAAGGTCCAAAAATGTCGGGACTGGGGCGTACACTGCCCAGAAAACGTCGAGATGGGGCGGGTTAAAGATTCAACACGAATTAACTTCTTCTATCCTATTCTAGATCATATGTTAACAGAAATGACAAGGCGCTTCAGTAATGAAGCATGTGAACTTATGAAAGCAGTACAGGGACTGAACGCACAAAGTGCTGAGTTCTTATCTTTTGAGAAAATGTCTGGACTTACTCATGCATTTCGTGCTAATGAGGAAGATCTTAGCCATGAGCTGCACTCTACAAAACGCATGTTAGAAAGACGCTATAAGGATTTAAGTGACAATGAGAAGCCCAAATCACTGCTAGATTTTGTGAGAATTCTTGGTACACGTGAGGAGGCATTTCCTGAACTCTACTGACTGTCTAAAATCTCTATAGTATTACCTGTGTCATCAGCTTCAGCAGAGAGAAGCTTCTCTGCTCAGAAATTAATCAAAACTACACTGAGGAAATACAATGGGTAATGAGAGATTAGGTATGCTTGCTGTGCTGTCGATTGAAAGCAGGCGAGTTAAAAGCCTTGATTTATAATTATTTGTTGATAAGTTTGCTGAGAACCACAAGAACAGAAGAATTTTGCTAAAATGAGGTATTCGCACGTTCTCAATGACAGAGATTATTGCTTTGCCTGCTACTTCAAAAATTCAGAATTCTTCTTTTATTTTCAGTATCATTTATGTTATTTACATTTTGTTTAAGTGGTAATATATGAATTTCATTTTTGGTCATAACTTTTTATTTCTTTCTCCAACAGCTACTGGATAATACCCTACAGTACTCACCACACATCTGATCTTACTCCTAGAATAAAATATAACTATCCATAGTCTATACTGCATCAGATATACTCTTGATATTGGTCAGAATGCATAATATGCAAGGGGGGGGGGGTTGGCGCTGTAAGTGAAAGTATGTCCTCACCAAAATACCCCAGCTGTATGGGCTTGTTCGGCTCATCAAGTGCCCCCCCATAGCCAGCTGTGCCCCCCCAGGTGCCCTCCCAATGATAAATACCTAGCTACGAAACCTGTCTCAGGTTTCCCATCACCGTCAAAAGATTAAGATTCTGTTGATGATGCTGGAAAATGTATTATCTCATGTTTGGGATTTAGGGACGTATTCTAGTTGTTATGTTTTAGAAGGCCTTTCTTAACGAATTATATTGCTTATTAATCCCAGTTTTCTACGTCGCTGATAACTTTTTAATTTCAACGTGATTCGTATAAATGGTACGGAAGAGGATACAAAGATGGAATAGGTTAAATAAATCGCGGTGGAAGAGGTGCTACGAAATCTTCATAATCACATAGAACACGACACTGGGCCCTATTCTCGTCGGCTAAGGAAGCTCCCTAGCACCTCTTCCTTAACTCTTTATTTCCGAAACTACTCATTGATATCCTCTTTCATGGTTCTTATATCTTTCTAATGCCAACATAGAATGCATGAATACATACAGGAAAAGAGTAAATGAGCAGAATCAGAATAAATCGATAAGGACGAGGTGTCAGTAAGCTTCCTAACTGTACCAGAATACGGCCCGTAGACAACTCAATGACAGAGGCTATGTACTGTGATGGAACTAACTCAGTGTGTTACAGCTGACTCAGTATGGTGGAGCATAGACAGTGTGTTGGAGCTGGCTCTGTGTATAACAGCTGATCGAGTATGATAGAGCTGACTGTGTGCTGGAGGTAGTTCAGTGTGGTGGAGCTGACTCAGACACTGTGATGGAGCTGAATCAGTGTCGTACAGGTGATTCAGACTGCGAGGTGGTAGGAACTGAGTGTTGTTGTTATCTTTGAAACTGATAGTAAATATCCTAGACCCCAATCTGTTCGTACCTAGAGCTGAAATAGGGCTGTAGAGAGTAAATTCGACGGTTGCGTGTCGAAGTCTGTGGGAAGATTGAGAGGCAACAAAAATTGAATATCTGCCCTAATGACCCTAACGTAGTCGACATAATTAACTAAGACATTCTGTCTTAGAAAATGTAATGCAAATGACTCGGAGATAGAGGCGTATGTGATTTTAAAAAACTTACCGTTGATATGGCTTGCAATCATAATAATTACCCCGTGTCCGAGCACTGCAGGACGAACAATTTCCTAACTTTCTCCAAACTGATTTACTGGTTGTTGGACTATTTCGTTCCAAGGGATCGATTTTACGTCCTGTCGGCAACAAAAGTCCAACCACTTCTCTTGTTTTCCTCTCCATGGACGTCGAAAATTAGTTTCTTGAATATGAAACAACAACGTTGTGTCTAGGTAAAGTCATCTGTGTCTGCTCTGCAGATTCGCGGGACTTGCGTACAAAGTTCATGGAGAAAGAACCAAGAGAGGCAACAGAACTTCTGACACTATCACTGCATCCCTCTACATGATTCTCTTCACACCTTTTTCTCTCATTACATCGCTTATTGGAATTCTGTGACTATGGCTTACCACCTGTTAGGGAACCTCTTGTAAAGCAACCTTGACCTGCCCATGCCCATCTGTTTTGTTGTTGTTGTTGTTGCGTTGGTCATAATACTATCTTTTGCTTCTCTGTGTACACCGGATTCGCAAAGCTCACCATAACCATGTATGTCATGCCTGATATAACTATTTTCTTTCCCCTCTGAGTATCCTTCAGGTTGTTTACCAAGGAATTTGTTGTGCTCTATAGGCTTCATTCTTGTCGGTTGACGATAAATTAATACTTATTCCTGTATTTTATTCAGGCAATCAGTATTGAGATGGAGAGATATATACATACAAGAGAAAAATAAGGCGTAACATAAAAAATAAGTAATTACGGGAAAAGTGCTTTAAAACCCAAGTTAACAAGAAGACTGTCAGTCAATCTATCTGTGTATTTTTTTTTTTTTTTAATATTTTTTGATTTTACGGCAGGTATCCCCGAAGGGCTAAGGCGTTGCCCCTGGGTAGAGGACTTTGGATTGGAGCGTGTAGCATTTTATGACCGGATGCCCTTCCTGATGTCTACCAATGACCCTTGGGTGGATTCGATCCTCCAACCCTTCGGTCAGCGCGGAGCGTTCTAACACACTGAGCCACGATTAAGGCGTCTGGATATGGATAGATAGGTAGACAATTTCGTTCTCCAACCGCTGATATAAGTCGTGCCGCCGTGGCTATCAGTCAGGGAAATAGTCAAAATTACCTATAATTTTTCATTATGACCAAGAATGTCAGACTGAGCCAAGGTCCATCTAGGACCTGTCAGATCCGCTGTGGCCCATTCAAGTAATTTAGATTCATTTATGCACATTCAGATCAGTTTCAGGTTCGTTCAGGGTTATTCACGTCCAGTTAGGCAAATCAAGGTTCAATTAGGCCCGCACGAATACTAGCTAGCCCCCATCATGTCAGAACACTCAGGTCCAGTTAGCTCCTTTCATGTCATTCAAATAATTCACATCCATTCATGTCAAAGTCAGCTCATCTTGTATCAGTTCAGCGTCATTCAGACTCAATGCGGTGACCTCAGGTCCAGTTAGACCCATTCGGGTCATTCAGTTCCATTCAGTCAGTCAGGCAAGCACAGATCTGCTCAGAATGATACGGATCAAGTTAGGTTTAGCCACTTCATTCACATCCATTCAGGCTCAGCCATGTTACTTCATTTTTTGGAGGATGGGGATGAAGCTATTCAGAGCCAATATTATCTAGTTAGACCCATTCATGTCATTTAGGTCAGCTCAGTGTATATTAAGTCCAGTTAGATCTAGTCAGCTCGGTTACATCCGTTAATCCCCACTTAGGCCAGTTTACAGCTTAATAGAGCCACTGTTATTCAGTTAGGTCTATTCACGGCTGTTACATACAGTCACGAGGAATCAGATTACTTAAGTGCCTAAAGATTCATTCTTGTATTTTTTTTTTCTACTTCAGTCATATTATGACTAAGAAGCTGATTAGTTAATAGCTTTTTCATTTTTTTTTTAGACCTACCAAGTCAATAAAGATCGATTCACATTATACCAATATACTGTACGTCTGTGGCAAAGTCAGCCCAATCGGTGCAATGTCTTTCTGAGATATGACACTGCAATTCTTTCAGGAGAAGGTAGGACAGTAATGTGTAAGTCAAAGGAAGGACAGCATGAAATATGAAGGGGTAGGTAGAAAGGAGTAGGTGGCATGGGGTGGATCGGCTTAGATAATGCTGGGTAGAGAGTGAAGATGAAATGTGTACGCCATTTGAATATGAATAACATAGGTCGCTTGGTAATCGAGGCAATTATTTTAATGGTGTCTCATCAGATCTGAAATGTTTGGAGTGGTTAATGACAGTGAGGGGGATGGGCTGGGTAGGTAGTGGGTAGTGGAGCATATAGAGAGAAGTAAGTGCTATGCAAATGGATGGTGTAGGTAGGTTCGTAGGTGAAAGAGGAACAAATGGGCTAGGTGATCTGAAAAGAGCGGATGGGGTGAGTGGGACTGACTAATGTGGTGTTGGGTGGTGGGACATGGCAGAAGGAGCATATCTAATGAAGATTGGCGTTGTACGAGGCGTGGAATAGACGATGAGAACAGTGTTTCTTTCAGTAGCTCCGTGTTAGAGTTTTGAAGAAGGGTGGGGTGAATGGAGAGGGACGGGTCGTATGGTTTGGAGTGATGATAAATAACAATGCGGTGGGGCAAAGGTAAGTCGATCTGTGAAAGTGGGCATTGTAGGTTGGCTAGTTTGGGAAGAGCGATGACTTTTTTTCAAAACTTCCTTTAAGAAAAAGAACACGAAGAATAAAAAAGAAGATAAGAACATGTTGCTCCCATACACAAAATAAAACCCTTCCATCCCCTTGATATACTTCGCTTAATTTCGTTGCAAGTAACCAAGATTGTATTAACTACTTATCCTAACAAGAAGAAATATTCGGAGTGTGCAACACCCGCGCCGTTCAATAGGCCGAAGCCCATTTGCACAGTCAGTGGGCACAGGTGGTTTTGAAGCATGGTAATTAAAAGTGTTGGAGAATATTCGTATAGACGTAATGAACTAGAACACCTTCCCCTCTTATGATCTATTGTTTCTAGCGTGTTACATTGTTTCTAGAAGTATACACCAAGATACATCGAATCTGATGAGCAGCATGCTCGGACACGACAGATGCCAAGTGATCATGCGCCCAAATCTTTGATTCTATCCTGTGCTCGTGACCTATGTTCGATTCTCTCAAAATCGAACTACTTCATTCTTATCTGACATTCAGCCTATCCAAGAAGGTTGACTTGAATCTGGCCCAAAGGTGTGCATGTTCATCTTACCTTATGGCCTTGACTTTTGATCTATCTGAACTACAGGGCCGGACCTTTGACCTTGCCTGGTGACCTTTATCTCTGATTTTTCTCAGAGCTGAATTAATTCACCCTTTTCTGCCATTTAATCCTTCCTCCAAGACTGGCCAGAACTGGATAGAAATTCTTTAAATTGATCCTGCCCCTGACCAATGACCTTTTTGGCCAAAAATTAACCATTCGTTCCTCTGATGGTTCTCATTCTTATTCCAAACTTGGTGCAGTTTTTTTGTAAAAAATGTTCATAATGCTGCAAACAGACTGACAGACAGAAAAGCCGAACCGCAGCACATATATAACTCCTTACAAAATCGCTAGTGGGTGCAGAAATATAACCTGTAGTCTTAATTCCTTTATAGCATTTCATCTTCTGTTCTTGTTGGAAGTGACTGTTAACGATATTAAGCACACCTTTTTTTTCTGCAGGTTAAGAATGAAGCCTACTTTTGAGTCAATGTACTTCTGCTCTCGTTTCACAGAAAAGGATGATGTCATCAGAAAACCATGGGGTGCTAAATCGTCCATCATTTATATCAGTTCGTTTCTTGTCTTAATACTGAAAAAAAAAAAAAAAAAAAAAAAAAAAAAAAAAAAATTTTTAGTAGTGAATAGCTTTGTTGAGTTTGAGTCTCGTTACCAAATACCTTTTTAATGGTATCTTCTGGCTGTCCGTGTGCTTCTTATGGTACGGTACCGCTGGTAGTGTTACCTTTATACTAGTACACTCCGTCTAATATTATTACATATGCTGGAGATGGGCGCCTTCATATGATGACACTGACACAAATGGACAATGTAGCTGTCTGTTTATACAAAAGTCTTTCAACTCCTTATTTCCCAGAAAGGAAGATGGTGGGCTGCAGGAGAGGGGCAAGGTTAGCCTGCAGTAGAGCAGGTTCACACTGAGATGAGCTGGATGTTGCAGCTACTATTACTACTACATATACATTCTTCTAGACGAATTCAGGACAGGTGAAAGACCAATGAAGAGTCAGTGGTCTAGAACTCGCAGACACTGATTCCTTTGTTAAATGAATATGATTAAATTACACCTTACTTAACACATATTCGTTGTAGCTGACGCCCACAGGTCTGAGTGGAGGTAAGCTAGCTGAGGGTTTGTTATTCTACAGGGCAAAGAAGTCATGAACTGATAGTGTTGTTGGTTTACAAGTCAACGTAGAGGTGGATCAACAGGTGGAAGTGTTGCTGCTTTAAAAGTGGTTGTGTAGCAGACTCTGGTGCTGGATAGACATAAACAAACAACTGTTGTTTGGTTGTCCATAGGAGGATGCCCTCCTTCCCCCCCTTTAGTCAGACCTGAGTGGCTCTACATCACTCCTAATTTACAGACGCCTTCACTTGGTGGCACCGATATAACTGAGTGACTCCTCCGCCAGGTTATATAAACGTCCCTCAACTCCCTGCCTATCTCTTGGTGAACTGGAAGATGAGGGCAGCTTCAGTCTGCAGTTTACAGGGCTCAAGTTTCAGATGAACCCTAGGCAACAACACGCACCAATACCACTACTTAAGCTATTGAGTAAAGTACGTAGATAATTTGGATGGCATTAACTTTTTTCCATCAGCAAAAGTTGACTATTACTGTTTCTTTCTACTTTCACTTTGGTCTCTCTTTTTCCCTCAGACGTTTTTTCTTTGTTCCTTCTTTCTTGTCCTTCGCTTCTTTCGTCCTTTCTCACTTACACCCTCTTGATCGATGTTCTCACCCTCTTCCTCTGTTAATCATACCTCTGCTCCTCTTTACTTGTCTCAGCTATTCCCACTTTATCTATGTTCGCATCATCTTCTCTGTTATTCATATCTCTACTTCACTTTTGGAGGAGGCAGTTACGGGAACCTAAGTTCTATCCCTGACAAAGGGCTAGAATCCATATGAGAGAACCCTGCTGACACTACTACCAATACTTGGAGGTCTTGGTATTGTCAATCCGGTAGTGCAAGCACCAGAGAGACATCAAAACCCAAACGAACTACTACTACAGCTACTACTAACACGGCCACCGCCTCCGTATACACCGCTGTTATCACCACTGCCACCTCCACCGCCACTGCTTTCGCCGCCACTGTCGTTTAACTTGTCACCACCACCACCATTACCACGGCCACTACTACTGCTACTACTACTACTACTACTACTGCTGCTGCTGCTTTTTCTCTATACCGCCCTTTTCCAGTTCTTTATTATTCTCCGATTTTTTTTTTTTTCAAATATATTGGTACATTCTCTCTGTAGATAATTCTTCTTTTAAGATACCTTTTTCACATTTATCGCTCGCCTAGCGAGGCGAAAATGTAACCGCCTGCATCTTTGCGAGTGTGTGTGTGTGTGTGTGTGTGTGTGTGTGTGTGTGTGTGTGTGTGTGTGTGTGTGTGTGTGTGTGTGTGTGTTTTCGTTCCCAGTGTCTCCAAATCAGGAGGGCATATTGTATCCAAACTTTGTGGGCAGTATCCCGAGATATATGGCTTGTTTGTTAATGATTTTGGAGAAGCTGCGATGATATACCTCCGATGTGTCAGAGGATTTTGGAAGAAAAAACATCCTGTTCAACTAGTGTGATTTTTAACTTGGTAGGAGTAAACAGCGAAATCGTAAGACCTTATTTTCCATTTTGGTGGAGTTGCGATGATATGCCCCCCGACTGCCAGAGAATTACTGATACAGTTTTGTAGTGATGACGAGCGATACGCATTCGTGAGCGAATGCTTTGGCTTTTACTTTAAATATTATCCACAGCATGTATAAGCGAAACATAGGGTCGGGAAAATGATGAGGATGATGATGATGATAGCCCATCTCCTTCACTCATCTCTGTCTCTCCATTCGCCTTCCATCACTCCCTCTCCCTCCTTTCTCCACCCATCATCCCTTTTCTGTCTCCTTCCTTAATCCTTCCCCTCTCGTTTCATCTCCACTCCCTCATTTTCCTTCATTTTTCCAACCATCACATCTCCCTCCTTCTCCACTCCGGCTTCTCCCATCACTCTTCCCTTCAATTTTTCCACTAATGACTGTATCCCTCCCCTTTCTCCCTCATTTACCCATCGATCACTTCCTACTCCATCGAACACAGTTCCTCCACCCATCACTTATTTTCCACCCATCACGCCTTCCCCACTCATTACTTTTTCATCCATCACTTCTTCCTCATTATTCCACCCATCATTTCTTCCACACCCACGACTTCCTCTCCATCATCACTCCCTCACACTTCCCTCCCTCACCGGTGACTCCATCATCCCTACCATCACTCCCTTATCCATCACTATATCTCTTTCCTTCAACCCCCTCCTCGCCTCCAGTTCTGTTCCCACTAACCACTCTCATTTCTATACTCCCCAGGTTACGGGACTACTGACGCAGGGGAAGGGCGACGACACAGAGTGGGTAGAGTCCTTCCAGCTCTCCTACTCCATCGACGCCTACCACTGGCACTATGCGAGGGACATGTACAACAACAAGAAGGTCAGTGCACGAGTGGATGAGGTGGAAGAGCATAAGAGAGATGTTGTCCTGGAGTTTTTGACCCCTCCAGACCTATGACATGGTTTCTTTTAATCCTCTGAGACCCGGAACGTCGTTTTCGTTTTATTCTCGGCATTTCCTAACAATTTCATTCAGCTTAGGATATTTTTTTTTTTAACTAGAGAGGTTAGTTACATCTTTAACAAACCCCTACCTTTCAAAAGGGTTTTTCTAAATTGAATAAAATCATCGGGTAAGAACAAGAATAAACAAAAATGGACATCACCCAGATTCACGTGGTTAATTCTTGATACTGTCAGACGGTTTTATTTAGCTTAGAAAGGAACTCTCGCAGTGAAGGGGTCAGTAGAGGAATTTTTGTACTGCTCCAGTTCGAAAAGTTTCCCGATAGCTGAATATAATTGTCAGGTAGTAGCAAGAATAGAACAAAACTTACCCCACCAAAGTGAAAGGCTCAACCATGAGTTTCCTCCATTAACAGTGCCCACGGACAGGGATGCAGCCAGTCATTTCGGCATCTTGTGTTGACGGGTACGACGGGTGGATCTGAATCAGTCCTCAGATGGCATGCCTTTGTTCTGAAAATTCGATTGATTACTGGTCAGCAAAAACAGTGATGCCAGTGTTAGATACAGGTCATGTTGTTAGGCTCTGGAAATAAGTGACGATGGACGGTCAGGATGGATGCATGGATAGATGATACTTTATGTGGTTATGAAAGAGTGAAAGGGTATTGTGGTTAAGTAGGTAAGCACGAACAACCGAGCAGGCAAGTTAAGTGGCGAGAGGAATTGACAGAGGAGTGGATGGGTGGTCAGAATGGACCGGTGGAAGAGCAATAGAATGATTGTGAGTGAATAAATGGGTTAGAGGCTAAAGTATTGTTGTACAGGCTAAAGTATTGTTGTTTCCGAAAACTCAGTGTAGCTCAATGAGACATTAATCCATCTTACTGCAGAAATCCGGCAACTCCAACCAAAAGCTCTTAGAGATCTTTTGTTGAACCTCTGCTTAAGAAATGTCTATGTTGTTTGTGAGGAGTATGAAGTAGTGTGATGTGGAATGAGTGGCGACATTACAGTTAGAGGGTGGTGGATTTTTTTTTAAAGAGATACAGGGAGTAAGTGTGTTGTAGTATGAAAGGGCTATGTTACAGTAAGGGCAGCATTACACTAAGTACAGACTGGTTTGTTTGTGTTGCTTATGTGTTAGCAAGAAAGTGTATTCCGTTCTGAGGGGCGGCATTATACTGAAGGCTGATGAGTTTGTTCGTGAGTTGTGTTTTGTGCTGGTATCAGAGTGATGATAAACAGCTGAACAGACGGTATGAATGAGCAGGAAGAATGAGCAACATGAGTGATTCTACAAGTAAATGGTTTCCAGGATGACGACCCAGTGACTGGTGCTTATCATAGTAAATTCAGTTTCCAACTAGAAAGCGCTGAGAGAGCGTATATCTCCGCCAATGCCATTGCCGTTTAAAAGGATCTGGATCAGAATCCGTGGATACAGAATCCGGATGCGCCCCCAAATATAATCAGTTCTTTCTTGGTCCATGGCCCACATTTCTACAAAATTTCATTGAAATTCATTGAGAAATTTTGGATTGTGCGGGTTACTCAGGATCCGGATTCGCCCCCAAATGTAATCATTCTTCTTTGGCTCATGGCTCACTCTTCCACAAAATTTCATCAAAATCCATTCATAATTTTTTGAGCAAAATTGGTAACCGACAGAAGACAAACAAACGCCGGCAAAAACATAACCTCTTTGGCGGAGGTAATAAAGTATCCCATGGTCCCTTCAGATGTCGTTTTAAGTCTCTACTTTCAATCATGATATCTTTATTCAGCATGGAGGGAAATAGTTAATAGTGAAGGGGGTCCATGAATTCTGCATTGAACACATTCAGTTTGTAAAAGCTCTCTTAAACTGAATAAACAAAATGTCTTGAAGAAATACGAATTTAATGTAAAAAAAAAGAAGACGTCCTTGGAGTGAAAGGGTAAAGAAATTGAAAAGACCAAAGATATGACACAAAAGTGTGAGGTTCTTCGTAACCACTTCAGTTCCATAAAGTATTTGCTAAGTTATTCTAGCTGCCACCAGACGAGAATTCGAAGTGGAGGAATTAGGTATAGTCTTCAACAGCATTTAACCAAGAACTGTCCCGAAGCACAATATAATCGACTGCAGGTGGCAAGAGGAAAATAAAATAATACATCACCTGCATGAAAAAGTTAATTCGTTCTGTTCTGTATCGTACTTAATATAATATCTATTTTGAAATCTCCATACTATTTAATTCACCCTAAGATAGGCTTTTCGAACTGAAGGGTGTTAGATATAGCCTTCAGTAACCCCTTCATTTTGTGAGATCTTTTCTTAGGTTGAATCCAGTCGTCTGGAGGTGGCTAGAAAAAACTACATTAATACGGCATCTTAGGGGGTTAGTTCAAACGTAAATGTCATGCTACGTCAACATTAATGCGGTGAGTAACATTTTACCTTTTCGTCCGAAGACGTATTTTTAAACTATAATTTTACTATCATTAGGCGATATTACTTAATTTAGCATAGATCCTTCACCCGTCACGTCCCGAGGTTTTTCGCACCTCCGACATCCCCCAGTCCCGAGGTATTTTCGAATTTTTTTTTTTGGGCTAAAACCTTTGCTTTTGGTGAGAAACATCGAAAATTCATAGAGAAATCGCTCACCTGAGGTTTAAAGTACCCAATCCAGGTAGGAGTTCCTCCTTACCTGACTGGGTTTTCTAACATGCTGACACCAAAGAAAACGAGTTCTATGGGAGGGTAACTATTTCATCCACTCATAAACGGTATTTATTTATTTACTTGGTACGAATGTATATGTAGTATGAGAGTATATTGGTTTTCAAGCAGTAATAAAGGCATTATAAGCATTGTTTCACTCACAAACTAATCACCATACCTGACCTTTTTTTGCCACATTACCTGATCATTATTTCTGGCTGTTTCTTCTTCTAATGGTATGTAAACATTGTCCTCCACATTGTCATCGATTGGGGAATCACTCTGGCCCTGAATATCTTTACTAGCCAGGTCACTGGTAACAGGTCCTTTGCCAAGACAATGGCATGAGGGGGGGAGGGGGGAGGTTATTCGGTGTAAGGCATTGTCCCTGCTTGGCATCTTGTAGAGGAATAGAGGTAGGTGTCCCGTGTATACATACGAAAAATGACGTGCGAAAATTGAAAATTGTGCAAATTAGGGACCTTGCAATTGCACAACGTACTGGTACGTCGCCGGGACTGGCAAATGCAAATCGTTGCAACGTACCCATACGTCGACGGGACGGGACGGGTTAATAGGGAATGGGTAAAGAACGCTATATCTAACTCCTCCAGTTTGAAGAGTCCATGATTAAAGAAAATAGTCTGAAGGTAGCAAAGACTGAATGCAAAATACGCCATCAGAGTGAAATTGTTAGTGCAGCTGCCTCAGTACACAGTTATTGCGTCTTTTGGCCCTGTTATTACAACCGAGGCACTCAGGTACAGGCCAGCCCTAAATTATGACTGTGAGTTTTAAATTATTTGTGAGGATGGTAAGTTGCTTATCCACATTTAACTTCACATAACACATTTAACACGGACGTAAAGAAATCAAACTTCTTTGTTCTCTCCGACAAGGAGAGTATGGTTTCACCCCTATTTGTTCGTTCATTTGTTTGCCTGTCAACAGGATTGCTCAAAAACTAAAAGAGAGATTTAGACCAAATTTGGTGGGTAGATAGCCCATGTCAGAGAGAAAAATCGATTAACTTTTGGGACCAATCCGGATAGTATTACAGATTCTGGACCCGGAAAACACTTCTTGTGAAACCCAAATCAATGATGAGAAACCCTAAACCATTATGAAGAGTGGTTTGGAAATTATGTTGCCCTTATCGGAGAGATGCGCTCCACTGAGTGCCCCCTCTAGTTTGTTAATTTGTTTGTCTGTCAGCAGAATTACTTTAAAACCCAATGAGAGCTTTGACGAAATTTGGTGGGTAGATAACCTATGTCCCGGGGAACAATTTGTTAACTTTTGGGACCGATTTGGATTAGTCTGTTTGTCTGTTAGCAGGATTACTCAAAAACTTAATGAGAGATTTGGACCAAATTTGGTGGGTAGATAGCCCATGTCCCAAGGAACAATCAAATAACTTTTGGGACCGATCCGTTTAGTATTACAGATTCTGGATCCGGAAACCATTTTTTGTGAAAACCTAATCAGTGATGAGAAAACCTAACCCATTGTAAAGAGTGCATTAAAAAATATGTTGCCTTTGTTGCAGAGATGCACTCCCATGAGTGCCCCTCTAGTTACCTACTTGGATCTTCTATATATAGGTAAATATGTATACATGTGATATTTACATATATAATTGTTCAGAGTCTGTCCGTACCTGAAGAGAGTTCACGTCATGCCAGAGTTGCTTCATCTTAGTGAACACACACTTAGAAACGTGGGTAAAATTCTTCCCTGACAAATACTGAGGAAGTGGATAGCCTACACGACAGAAAAGATTGTACATTTTCTCTTTATCTCTCACCAATAATGCTATAGGCAGAAAAAGGATAAGATCGGAAAGCCAGTCCCTTCAGTGCGTTGAGATCTTGTGCGTATCATTAATTTCACCACCTAACAATGTATTTTGAGCTAGCAAGCGCAGCGAGCGAAGCAGTGTTTACGCTCAGGTGAGAAATGAGTGGCTCGACTGACACCGCTCGACCGTGATGGTTTTCGGAGGCTAATAACTTTTCTGCTATATGAGATAGAGAAGAGATTCTCTCAGCAGGTTGTAGGTACATTCAGTAAATTTTGTTTTTAGCTATATATTTACTCAGGAGACCAAAGAACCCCCTTGGAATCCCAGCTTTCCAGGGGAATGTACCGAGGGCTTCAATTTACATGCTCCACACTGAAATCGAATTAAATAAGATTTCCTGTTTTAACTCTGTGTTTTCTTGCATGAATTCTAACAATGATTTAAATCGGGATATTACACTCATTATTTTACAGGAACGTTTTCTCCATGTTTAGGGTGTGAATTCAGCAAGGGTAATTGCCCCATTTCTGGGTTTTATAATTCGATCAATTGCCAAGCGGTTACCGACGTAGATTGTTGACACGGCAAGTCGAGAACAGAGAAATGAACATTGCACGTGTGATAAATGCTACGGCGCTTCGCTATATGCGTATCCAGAGGGAAAACGTAGGAGAGAGAAAACGTGAGAAAGTAAATATTTTAGCTCAATTATTGTTTTGTTTTTGTTCAGCTGCTGTCAACCCAGAAATGTTGAAAGTCTACTCCAAGATGAAATAATGATGACAGACGTATATAAAAACGCCCGCTAGCTTGCCACGCGCTCAGAAAGCCCACTTTAGGCTACTGGTTTAGCTTGAATACTTCAGTCTGGTATAACACTTTTTGTTTCATTACACCAAAGCTCGCGGATAGAAAGAGGATTTTATGTTCTGATTAGTGTGTGTGTGTGTGTGTGTGTGTGTGTGTGTGTGTGTGTGTGTGTGTGTGTGTGTGTGTGTGTGAACAAAATAACTCCGTTTTTGTCCGATTTTAGCCAACTTTGGTGGATGGACTGAGGGGTAACCAGTGGGGAAATCTATTGTTTTGAGGAACAGTAGTTCAGAGGCTAAGGTCACAAGCTAGATCAATATTTGACCTAGGAAAGGCCCTATAAATAGTTTTTATTCAGTTATGACCAAACTTAGTTGTGGTAAAACTGGAATAAAGTGGTTCAGTTTTGAGAACAGTCGATGTCTAGGTCACAGGACAAGATCAAAGTCTGACCCGTGTTTGTGTGTGTTAATGAAATATGTAAAAGCGCTTTGATCCAATTAAAAAAAAATGATGGAAGGGTTGAGAGTTAAGTAAGCATGACTGTATTGTTTCTAAAGGCTGCGTCACACTGGGCCAAAAGTGGCAAACATGCGAGCAGCTTTTGTGAGGTGAAACAGCTAGCAAAGTAGAGTTGTCCTCACACCTGTGTGTTTTTGCGAGCCGAAACGACTAGCAGTGTCGTCTGCCTTGGTGCCTCGTGGTCATTTGTAAAAAACCCACCACGGAGAACCCACTCCCTTTTCCTTAATTTCTGCAACTGCCTCACGTACTTAAGCAACTCCAGAGCCACAAAGCAGTCTGCTAGAGTTTTCCATGCTGCAGGATCCATATCGAATACTGGTCACAATCTGCGTGTTGTTTGGAAATAGACAGCCTCTGCGGCTGGTCACCCGAGTGTCCAAATGTTTATTTCATGTCACAAGAAGAAAATAGAAAGGAATAAAAACCAGAAGAATTAAATTGTATTTACTTGACAAATTGGGTTAAAGTTTCCTTCTGTGAATAATAGAATATTTTCTCACCAGTTACAAAATTAATTTAGGTTCATTTGAGTTCTAATCCCAGCAACAAGCTGTGAATGAAAATTGTTGTCCATTTCGCCTCGCAAGCGAAATCTCGCTCACCGTGGATCAGTTTAGCTAGCGGCTCACAAAACTCACATGTTAGTTCCTTTAGTTCCAGTGTGAAGCCACCTTAAGAGTTATAGGTCAAGCGCCAAAGCCAAAGGTAAGGCCAACTTAAGCAATTTTTATCCAGTTTTGATCTATCTTTGTAAAGGTCTTGAAGAAATGGCGGGAATAAATATTCGATTTTGAGAACAACCAGGAAAAGATCAAAGTTACAGGGAAAGGTCGAAAGCCAAGGTCACAGGACAAAGTCAACTGCAACACATCTGATCTGATTTGAACTCATCCATGTGGAATGGGCAAGGATCAGTCAAAAAAGAGGGATTTAGTTCTGAGAACAATCAGCTATGTTCAAGGCCACAGGGCGAGGTCTAAGTTCGACGCGTGTGTCTGTGTTAAAAAAACAAAATGACCTGATTTAGATCAAAACTGATAGATAAGTTAAAGATCACCCAAGAAGATGACCTGGTGTTATTTGGAACACTATACCAAAGCTCAAAGTCACATGGCAAGGTCAGATTAAATTATTTTTATCCAAGGTAGAGTAAATTCTACGGAAGCGTTAAGGGTGCATTAAGGATAAAGGGATTTGGATTTAAGGACAATCAGTTTAAAGGTCAAGATCGCAGATAAAGATCAAGATCAAATATTAAGGTTTCTGGGCAAAATCAGCTCAAAAGTTTTGATCTGATTTGAAACAAGATCGGTGGAGGGGTTAAGGTTTAACAAAGATTAAGTGTTTTTGAAATAATCTATGGAAAGTCAAGTTCACAGAGCAAAGGCCGACATTCGGCCCTTAGATCAGTCGGAAGTCACAGGTGCTTTACTCTCTGGGTGCTCCTTCTTGGTTTCTGTTTACCTTTTGTAGTTCATGAGAAAGTTTGGAACAATAAGGATTAGATTAGATTCTTTAATAACCCCTTCACGACTAGAGTTTCTCCCGAAGTTGAAGAAAATCGGCCGGAATTAGGAAGAATACGGTGATAAAAACAATATGTTTTCTTGCTGCATACAAATGATTTTACGCAACCTAGCACAGAACATTCAGACTAATAAACCATCTAACAATAGTAAACTCTGCTGGCATGTTGATGAGCTGGCTTTTATAATTTTTATGACTCATAAACTATGCAGAATGTAATATGAATGCAAATAGAAAACTTTTTTTTTTTTTTTTTTTTAACACATCCGACTCCGCAAATAGAATAGGAGATTCATTCTCGAAGTATATTTCTCCTTACACCTTAACTTGTTCCAGATTTTCGTCTTTTTTGCTTTTTACCTCAGCCAAGGAGGTAATGTTTTTGCCGTCGTTGGTTTGTTTGTCTATTTGTCTGTTACAAGGATTACTCAAAAAGTTATAAACGTATTTTGCTGAAAAATTTTTGAGGGGTAGGGTATGGCCCAAAGAACAATCAAGTAGATTTTGCTGGTAATTCGGATCATCATCCGGATTCAGGAATTTTTTGTTTGTTTGTCCACACAATATTTCCAAAAGTTCTCGGTGAATTTCAGTGATATGTTGTGGAAGGGTGGGCCATGGGCCAAGAGAGAATTGGTTAAATTTTGTGGCGGATCAGGATCGAAATCATGCAATGGCATCGGCTGAGTATGCGTTCTCTGAGTGCTTTCTAGTTATTTTATGTAACTCAGTGGCAGAAAAGTTGATACTACGGCTCTACATCCTTTTCATATCATTCTTCCCGACTAGCACCATATTCTAGCGTCTTTAGCTGTAGCCCAGCGTTAGATGGCAATTATGGACCCAGGTAGAGTTACAAAAAAAAAGAAAAAGGTTTACCCGTCCACGTTATCCTAGCATTAATCTCTCGTTATAGGTCAGGACTCAGGGTGGAGAGATGGCAGTTACAGCCCAAGTTAGATTACGTAAAACATTGCAGTCCACGTCCCACACGAACAGAAGACTGGTCCTAGCACCCGTCAAAGCTTCGCCACTATGACACACGTACCCAGTTAAATTATAGTGTATTTATATTATCTCTGCTTCCACTCGTTCGATTTGAATGACATGCGAAGAACGACCAGTTCTATTCAGTAAATACAGGTATATTAATTTTACCTGGACTGCGTCCGTTGCCAGACAGACACGTAACTAGTGTGCGATTGAGCAGAGGGCACGCCGAGGAAAATGTTAAGCATATAATTAAAGGTTAAGATACTAGTGAATAATGCGATAGGGACTTAAGGTAAGAGACGGTATGCTCATCGGTTAAGGAGGCTCCCCAGAACCTCTTCCGTACTAATTCACTTCCGTATTTGGTGCGTTAGTGTAGTGCTGAAGAGGGACGCCTTCATGTGGTGGCACATATATAACCAGGCGGTTCGACTGCCAGGTCGTACCAACGTCCCTCAACTGCTTCCTTATCTCCGTAAGGAGAATGGTGGACTGCAGGAGAATTACAGTTTAAGCCTGCAGTCCACTAGGTTCAAGGTTCACTTGAGCCTGGGGTCAAACAACAGCTACACAACAAAAACAATAACATTGCCATTGTCTTGTGTGTGTTACGCAGTCTATGACGATTTTGAAGAGTCATAAATAACATACGTAGAAGTAAATAGAGGTGTACAGTATACCTATTACTCAGCCAGGGAAGATGTTTTGGAAAACCTGCTGAGTGACGAAAATACAGTCCGATGTGGCAGGGGTTATTCAACTATCTCACTCCAAGAAGAGGATCGTTCTTATAGCGAAGTACAGTTGTCAGCATAGTCAGCAGAAATTCGCTGCAAGTCTACTTGTGTGATGTGAGTCCTTTAGTCTGGCAACAGTGTAAGGGGACCAGTTTCCACATAGACTTTTATTCACTTTAAAGACGTGTTTTTAAGAAGTGGTACTAGAGACTGCCTAGAGTATAATAATCTGTACACCGTATTTAGTTATTATAAAAAATATGCAAGAACTTACAGAAGAATGTTATGAATGACGTATGAGCTTAATGCCCTGGTGTTCCTCATTACATCAGTGTCTAAGCTTCCCTTCCCTCTCTCCTCCCCCCCCCCTCATACTTCTCCTGACGTCTCCTCCAACCCTCCCTCTCCCTCGTACCCCCCAATCACTGTCATGCCTCTCCACTGTCTCCTCTCCTCACCCTCTCTACCTTCATTAATTTATCCACGGCACTAACTCGATTGGCTCATCGCAATTCTCTCGACTGTTTACTAAACCCAATCTGCCCTATTCCCAGTTGTTCGCAGTAGCCTACTACCCACAATATACAAAGTTCATTATTAAAATTCCCTCCTGTTCGAGTCCCATTCTCACCCTCCCCGTCTCCTTCCCACTTCCTTTATTCCAGTTGTCATTCATGTCTCCACCCTTTGTCATTACCAACAGCCAGGAGATATAGGAACATGGAAGTCTCGTTCTTGCGATGCATTCCTTTCTGGTGTTTGAGTGAGCCTGGCAGTCGGTGGATATTATTTCAGTAGGCGAAATTAAACATTGGTGCCCATTCCTCCTACTTCTCGCCCACTCTCTTCCCTAGTAAAATGTTCCCATTATTCTCATTTTGTTCACTGATTCATGAAGCAGTATCAGAACCAATAATGTTCCGAACTGCTGCATCATGTTTGGAGTAGAGATTGGAAGAAAAAGACTGTGGCATGGCAAGATACTCTCGAATGTAAAGGAGCAAAACGGTTACAGGAATAGACATGAAATAGAGAAGAGTGCGGTTCATTACGTAGACGCCGTGGATAAGGTAGACAGGGTGTGGAGAGAGGGGAGTGGAGATGAATGACAGCGGGAGGGGGAAGGAGAAGGGAAGGATGGGGATGGATATGGGAGAGGTACGGGGGAGAGCGGGAGTTTCATCATTCTTTAACATTCATCTGTCGCCTTTTGCACATTTTTATGTTAATCAGATATAAAGAATATTGCATTCTGGGGGATTTGTAGTACTAATTCTTACAAACACGTCTTTAAAGCGTATAAAAGCCTCTGTGGTGAGTAGTTCCCATACACTGCTGCCAGACAAAACAACCACATCACACGAGCAGGATTGCAGCGAATTTGTGCTGACAACTGAACATCTCCACTACCTCTCCATGGACGAAGATGGAATTCCGCGGACCTTTAACAATGTGAAGAAATTAACAACATGGCTGTAAATATTAGATGGAGCAGAAGTAGGCTACTGTTTCATTAGCTGACTCTGAAGGTGGGTCAGAGTAAAATATTTCTGTTCGCTTGGAGAAACGTAGACTTACCGCAACGTTCATGGGTCTCCAAAAAGTGAAGAGATTTGCCACTCGAACCCTGCCTATTGAGCTTAACCTCAATGTGAAGTATTTTCTCTGTGACCTAACCTTACCGAACACTCTCTCTCTCTCTCTCTCTCTCTCTCTCTACTGTATACTCGCATGTCAGATATTTCCTCATGTTTTGGAAAGCCTCCGGAGAGATGATGACATTACTTCCATACATTCCTGTCCCACTTACTTCCTGCTGGGCCTTGGAGAGTCAGTGGCTCAAGAGTGTAGGGCCTATAGTACGATGGTAAGTCCCAAGGCTATTTGCTAAGATAATTATATAATTCTTAAACTGTCGCTAAAATATTGAGAGAATCCATAGACTGTGGCCGCAGTTTTGATAGAACCGCTAGAATATAGCTAAGATACTGGCAGAGATCATAAATTCGCCATAATATTAACAGAATAATCACATAAGCCCGTCTCTTGCTACGCCCTCAAGGTGTCAACCCACACCCATTATTTTCCCTCAGGGACCTATTCCCACACTGACTGATTTTTTCTCCCTGTGACCTATTTGTCACCATTGGTCTATTTTCCACAATGGACCTACTTACCACTTGAACTTATTTTCCCTCATGAACTCGGCTTCTATACGAACCCATTTTTTCCCCATGACCTATTTTTTCTCCCGAGCCCATTTTCTTCCACGGATCTATTTTCTCCCACGGACCTATAGCCTACTCATTTTTTTTTTTTTCTTATTGAGGCGAAGATGCACTTGGCAGATTGGTGATTATTGGCTGCATGCAACATTACTTCTTAATCTAGCATTATTAACTGACAACAAATATCTGAGAGGGAAATTTGGGTTAGTAAATATTTTTTGAAAATGTTGCATTCAGCCAATCATTATCAACCTGTCAAGTGCATCTTCGCCTCAATAAAAAAAAAAAAAAAAAAAAAAAAAGAAACGGAGTATAGTGTCCCCCGTGGACCCATTTTCCACCATGGACCTATTTTATCCGTGGACCTGATTTCCCTCCTCGGACGTAATTTTTAATCCTTGGATCATTTTTCCAAAACTACCTGTTATTCCCCTTGAAACTATTTTCCCTATGAGGCAATTTTCCCTTATGGAAGAGTGTCATCATGGGGACATGCTGACTCCACAAACGGATCTAGTTTCTCCCATGGACCCATTCCCCCATGTACTTATTATTTACCCATATGACTTATTTTCCCACTTAAACCCATTTCCCACGGGACAAAATGTGGACCTACTTTCCAACACGAACGTATTCCTACCATGAGACTATTCACCCCATGAACCTAGTACCTCACTATCCAATCTCGCATCATAACCACTCACCCTGCTTTCCCACCCTACCAGCTCACACCACCCCGCCCATCCACCTACCCACCTCACACTCACCCATCCCACAACACCCATTCATTAAATCAACCCTATCCATCCACCCACCCACCAACTCTGCACATCCACTCACCAACGCACATCATCCTACCGATCAGCGCACTCCATCCCACTTGCCCAGCCACTAACCCTGCTCCAACTCACCCCATCCTACCCTGCCTTTTCAACCTGCCCAGCAAACCAACCCCGTCCACCCACCTACCTCGCTAACAATGGCCACCCAACCTGCTTACATACTCAGTTACCCTGCTATCCCATCTCACCCAGCCTGCCCACTTGCCCATCTGCCCCACTAACCCTGCCTACCCAATCTGCCCACTTGCCCAGCTACCCTTGCTCACTCCACACTACCCCTCCCACCGACCCACTAACCCACCCTATGCATCCACCACTCTCCACGAACAAGAATACTTGCAAGTTTACACACACACACACACACACACACACACACACACACACACACGTAGAGAGAGAGAGAGAGAGAGAGAGAGAGAGAGAGAGAGAGAGATGCTTTTACAGTAGAGATTCATAGCGTATCACCAAAATATTGATAGAGTCCGTAGAACATTGGTAAATAATAATAATAATAAAAAAATCAAGTATCTCACTAAAATATCAATCGGATCCTGTAAATATAGCTGAAATATTGGCATACCCTTCTCACATCACTTTATTTTGTGCAGTTAGCCATCTCAGTTTGGTGCTGGGTAGATGTGAATATGTAGAGCTGACAGCAAAACCCCTAACTTGGCAACCTTGAGCCCTTAGTACTGACCATATTCACTGACAGGATAACCCTTTCATAGGTGAGACAACTCAGAATATTATTGCAGATAACTCCACATGATACTATTCATCAGAGAGAGAGAGAGAGTCATAGAACCCTGAGAGAGTTAACTTCTTCGCAACGATTCGTCTCCCCTAAGCTGCGTAAAATCGTCAGGCTTTAGCAAGACTATTATTGATATCACATTTTTGTACTAAACTGATTAATGGAAATTATTCCTAGTCCGACACTGTTTGCCTTCTTTTTCAATCTGCAGTGCATCTTATGGTTTATCAAAGAATCTGCCAGTTGATGATTTATTAGGAATTCGGAGTGGGGTGACAGCTAACAGGCCAGTTTCCTGTTAGTGTCTTAGGTTCATCATGCTCCTCGCACCTCATTTACTTGCTCAGGTTTAGCCTCTCACCCATCGTCCGCACTCAGCCTTACTTATCAAGTGAGATTACTTGCCTTTACTGGATTTTCAGTATTGCTGATTAGTAGTTTCAACGACAAAAACATTTCTAGTTTTACGGTGCCCAACATTCCAAAAATTTCACTGGGTCTGGAATCGCTGATGGTTTGCTCTTTGTTCAACAGTTTTCTTTACGGTCAAAATCGATATCACGGTTAAAGAGAGTCTCCAGCCTCAGCAACACACAGGCTGTGGTTGGATTAGGCTTGATATTGTGTGTGAACAGTGCGAACTCTAACGTGGACTTCATACATCATCACACGACACAACATTGCACTTACCACACCCCACTGCGCCACACCACGCAACAGCTTACCACACCACACCACACATCGCACTACACCACACCACACCACACTGTCAGTCTGGTCTACTGTAACATCATCCCTTCACCCACTCTCGTCCAACATATACCATTTAGTTCTCTTACCAGCTTTCCCACTCTACTCTAAGCCAGCATTTAATCTCACGAGCATCGTTCTCTTACCAGCTTTCCCACTCTACTTTACGCCAGCTTTTAATCTCAAGAGCATCTTTGGAGTTTGACTGACGGTGTTCCACTAATGAAGGCTGCTCATCAGGCGAAACAGGCCAATATTCTCACGAGCATCTGTATCTCAGAGGGTTTTGCTGGCTCACGGGAAAGAAAGCTTGAGGAGTCCTGTTGCCTGTAATATTACCACTGTCCAAAAGATCCTAAAACCACTCTTGCAAACACTTTAATTGGCACACCTTACATATTAAAGTCTAACAACATTCCCACGGCAATGTAGCATGGTCTCCACACCCGTGCAGTACACTGATATACTTTTGTGTAAACTGCCATGATGGGTTATAAACTTGTACGAACGTAGGATCCCATATTTTCAGGGATACAGTTAAAAAGTGTAAGACAGAAAGTGAAAAGAAAAAAAAAAAGAATAATAATGATAAAAACAAAAACAGCACATTAACCGCAATAATAATAATAATAATAATAACAGTAAGAAGAGTACCCTTCATCTGTGAGCCAGGTAGACTGTAATTATAGTGTTAGTTGAAAACATGACCAGTATGTATCCATCCTGTATGATTCTCAATGTTGGTTGAGTGACATGTGAACTCAGGTTATGATTCTAAACAACTTTTATTAAAAACTTTTTCCTCTACAATAAATACTTTGGGCGATTTGAGTTTTCGACACATACACAAACAGATACATTTCGTACAAAATGACGACCATCGACTTCGTCTACCTGGCTCAATAATAATAATAATAATAATAATAATAATAATAATAATAATATTAATAATAATGATGATAATAATAATAATAAAAATAATATATAAATGAGTAAATGCAGTAGATCTACACACCATACTGTGGGGATCTAATAACGGATATCAAATGAAAGGAAAATCATTGACTTTAATGAGCAGCATGGCCGACTTGTTAACACATACATTAATGTATGAAGAGCAGTTAAACACAGAATATCATACACGAATGATCATAATACAGGTAGTAAGGTCTGTCCCATATTTATCTGTCAGACATCTGACGCAGGGTTATGTCTACCCCACCAAATTAAAGAATTCTGGTTTGGGGTCTGAGGTAAAAGAATTTTAACCATTAAGGATGGACCCTGATACACCCTACTACAGTAAAATGAATATTATGTTCTTCTACTAATCCTTTCAAGCTAGATAGTGGCTTGGCGTATCATCTAATGGGTCCGGTTCACATTCCGGCGTGTAACAGCGCGCGCGCACACACACACACACACACACACACACACAAAATATATATATATATATATATATATATATATATATATATATATATATATATATATATATATATATATATATATATATATATATATATATATATATATATATATATATATATATATATATATATATATATATATATATATATATATATATATATATATATATATATATAGAGAGAGAGAGAGAGAGAGAGAGAGAGAGAGAGAGAGAGAGAGAGAGATCACGTCGCATGATAAGCTTTCATTATATAAGAGTACCCTATGCCTGTCCCTGAATCTAATAGAAAGATCCCTTTTGCGTGACGAATATAGTGATCAACACTGCATGTCTCACAGTTTTTAGGTTTGCCCAAGAGGACACGGACTGACTATCAGCACCATCACCATCTCCATACAAAAAGTGGACAGGGTGCGAGAGCTGAGTGTGTGCCACCTATATTCACGTATCAAGTTGGCGCTTTTTTTTTCAGTTTTCCATCACTGACGACCATGTTATTAATTCTTCGTGCGCGACGGTGTAAGCAAGCTCTTAAAAATCTGACGGTCGTTTGTAGAACACTTGTTATGAGTCGATGTGGTAATACATCACACATTACGGAATGTGGTCACCAACGATACAAAAAGGCAATGCATGTTTTATCAACGCATGCTTGAGAAATTGTCAAAAGATGGCATTCTATCCATACCTTGACTCTCGGGGTACAGTACTACCAACCTTATGCTGGGATGTGTTGCCTGCCCCTTCCAGCTAGGTTCATGGACTCACCGGGTCTTATGTTCAGGCGTAACAGGTATTCTCTGTGGAGAAAAGTAAGAACTGAGGCACTGTCGGTATAATCATTTTGTGTGTGTGTGTGTGTGTGTGTGTGTGTGTGTGTGTGTGTGTGTGTGTAACTGGTAGACGATGCTTAATTTTTTCTGTTTGAATGCAATTTTCTGTTTCATGCCCGTATAGTTAATGCGGGTACCATTTTATTTATTTGCTTTAATGTTTCACTGCTTAAGGCATATGAAATCGCCGAATGCTTGTTTCGTTTCCTTCAAGTTTTACATCTTCTCATTTGACTTGAAGAGAAAAATAACATTTCCATCCCGCCAGTAGCACCAGGCCAATATAGCCAGTCATAATATGTGCGTGTGTGTGTGTGTGTGTGTGTGTGTGTGTGTGTGTGTGTGTGTGTGTGTGTTTCCTCCGAATTTCTACTACCCAGCACCTCTCAGTGCCATCCTACGTACTCCTTTACATCCTTAAGACCCGGGAAAGAAGCTCTAAAGATTCGTATCTCAGGGAAAAAAAAAAAAAAAAGTATGTTATGAAGAGGGAATCAAAGGCTTGAGGCCCATAAAGTTGTTCCTTCAAAGATTAAGGGAAGAACAAGAGTCATATTCAAGATCCCTTCTTTTCGAGATGCCTGTATACATTGAGTTTAAAGGACTGGAGGTCAAAGGCAGAGGGAACCTCAATCACAGGAAGAAAGTTCCAGAACTGACCTGTCGCATATATAAATGACTGAGAGTATCTGTCATTTCTTGCTCTCGAAAGCTGGAAAGAAAATGAGTGAGTGTGTGCTGCTAGATGTGCTGCTAGATGGGTGCTAAGCACCTACCGTAATGGAGGAGAGATACAAGAAGACAGTTCAGAGGAGCAGTGGCCATTGAAGCAGCGATAGTAAAGAGATAAAGATGCGACAGGCAGCGAAGAGAGTACAAAGGAGTACAAAGGAAAGCAAACAGCAGCAGACCTTCTGGCCCTTTCGAGGCTGTTTGTTACAGAGTAGACAATGACTACGAGATCTAATTTTACAAGCTGAAGGATAAGGATAGTAAAGCTAGAACGCTCCCTCTTGCTCCAAACCCTTCAGTTAAAACTGGCAGGAAAAAACTAGGAAAACCACCATGCAGCATGGAAAAACTGACATGGAAATTTCATAAGGAAGACTGAAAAGGAAAAGTTGCATTCAATAATACTTTATCTATAAGCTACCAGTCTGAATAACCTGAAAGAGAAAATAGTAAAATAAAATGAATAATCAAATAAACAACTAACTAACCCCTGGCATTACTGTATGTACGGGTGCGTAGTTAACGTTGCTTCTGCAGACACAGAGTGGAAATTATACAGTGCACAATGTGAATGTTCGGGGGCGGTGCAGCAGCATTGTCTGGCGCTTTTAAGGTCACTCAGGCCCCAGCTCCGTTCACTCCACTGTGACAAGGAACTTTCCCATGCGAGAGAGAAGTATACAAGTTACCTCCTGAAGCAGTGACCCCTGGTACATCTAAAAACTCCCAATGGTGGTCACTTAACTAACAGGGACCCTCAGTGATCTACAGCCCATCTCAGGTCGAAAGTAAGAGTAGTGATCATTAACTCAAGGCTATCTGTGCATATCCTAGTCTGTCTTTATATTATATTTGCATTTAATAAACCGATCCAGGCTGTGAAAAAAAAATATATATACATGTACACGAGTGTTTTATTCAGGAGTAAACATATTAATCTGGGGGCTGGACGACAGATACTTATCCAAGCGACCTTTAAATGTTAGTACCGTATTCCAATTTACTTCATTGGAGGGCAATTTGTTCCATGTATTTACAATGCTATTAAAGAAGAAATGCTTAGCTTCATGCAACTGGAATCGTTTGCCAATATTGTAGAGTCAGTAAAAGGAGGGGAGTTGATGAGACAAAAATCAAATGACTCCATCTGTTTACAAGAACTGTGACGGATACAGTCAGAAGCGGACGGAGAGGTGAACAGCCATCAGCATATGAATGGATGATGTTAGATGTGTAGCTCAGAAGAGAGTTGGTGACAGGACAGAACCCTAAGGAACACCACTCTAGGTGAAGAACAGGGGCCATGTACAGGGGCAGATAGAGTGACCAGAAAGGAAGCTAGAGCTAGACAGAAATCGTAAGAGGGCAGCTTGGAAATTAAAGATAATTGCCAGACTTGGTCGAAAGCCAGAAGTCAGGAAGAAAGTTAAGAAGGTCACTAATAGAACATCCCTGGCGGAATCCATATTAGGAATTGGAAACAAGCTTTTAACAAGAAAAGTGTTTCTAATTATTTTTAAAAGAATGAATTTAAAACTTCAAAAATACAGAATATTAAAGCAATTGGCTGATAGCTAGAAGGCTGGGAACTATCATCCTTCTTTGGGACAGGCTGAATAAGAGTAAACTTACAGCAAGAAGGAAGGGTACAAGACAACCAACGTAGGAGAAAGGGTTTAACTTGACAGGGTGTCAACACAGGAGCATAGTTCTTGAGAATAACAGGAAGGACCCCATCAAGCCCATATGCCTTATTAGTACTGAGACAAGGAAGGACAGAAAGTACATTACGAAGAAATTATAATGTCAGTTATGAGGAAGTTAGAGGCAGGAAGAAATGGGAATTATCCAAAGTGGAATTGGAGGAGAAAGTCTAATTGAAGAGTTCTGCCTTTTCAATAGAAGAAACAATTACAGAGCCAGCTGAGTGTAAAAGAAGGTGAAAGGAGAATGGTGTAATATTGTTAGATAGGCTTCTGACAAGGTAACAAAGTGGGAGGAGTCGGAATTGGAGAGTTCAAAGCATTTACTGTGAATGAAATTATTCTTAGCAGAGCCAAGCACAGACTTTGCACACTTCTGGTCAGAAATATAGAGCAACTGGGATTCAAGGTTGGGCTGGCATTGGTACCATTTGTAGGCCTCCTCCTTGCTGTGGACATCATTAGAACAAGCATGATTACGCCATGTTTTTAGTTTTTGTTGCATTAGTCAGAGGGTAAGAGAAAGGAAAGTATGCTTCTATGCCCAAGAGAATAACCCCCATAATGCGCGAGCCTCACTCAGATGACTTTCGGCCATGGATGCGGCATGCATTCCATGAAAAAATTAAAAAAAGTTCTGCCTGAGGGTCTCCCAATCTGCTGCTCCGAAGTGCCACAGCCGTTGCATCATGGAAGGGTCTGTTGATCTGCTTGAGCAATAGGACAAGTTACTGATATGGTTGTGACTGGAGGAGCCCAGTGATGAGAAAAGACTGATACAATAAGCAAATGAACTAGTAAGGGAAAGGTCAAACATGTTGATACTTTCTTCATGATAGATAGAAAAGGTGTAGGATTGTTCACCAGGTGGATCAGTGAATAAAGAGGAAACCCAAAGTTGGTACATCATCAAGGACGGAGATTTCAGAGAAGGGAGAAATAGGTAGAATATGCTTCATCTTAGATATATGATAGCCAGATAATTTTGCATACTTGGTAGAATTAGGGGATAAGTAAGCAACATAGACATATTTCGTTAGAGAATGACCGGATAGCTGAAACCAGAGTGTCAGGAATTCAGAGTTTTCAAGTTCAGGAATATGAGAGCAAGATATATTGTTGCGTACATACACACAAAAACCACCCTTAGCTCTGATATGAGAACACTGAAAGCAGGAAGATACAGAGAAGGGTTTGCTATCACTTGGCTCAGACAGCTGAGTCTCAGTGAGCAAAAGATGAGGTTTAGAGGAAGGGAGGTGGTGTTCATCAGAAACGAAACTATAAGAAAGGCCGGAAATGTTGCAGAAATGAACGAATATAGTGTCAGACGATGGTTCCATACATCTCGCTTGGTCGTCACAGGGAGATGGGATGTTTTTATGCACGTGCTCGATGGTCTTGACCGGATTACTACTGGCCTGAATGGATCAGAACTAATGTCAAAGAAATGGAAGTGAATTAAGTAAACAAAAGTCGGCATGGATCCACGTGAATATCACTATAAGGAAATAAATGGATGTCACAGTATCTTGCTAAAATGTTATTGAACCTAAAGTGACCTTATGGATCTACATTAACCTGATCAACATCAGATCCATCTTGATCCATTCAGGTTCGTTCTTGTCATTGTTGATCCATTTCAGCCTTGATCAGACCCCCCCAAAAAAAAAATTCAGACCTTTTCGTCACTTTTGATCCAGTAGATAGACTTAGGTCAATATTCTTCTGCCTACGGTTTGTGCGTTTTCACTTTCATTAGTGAAATGAACTTAAAGGAATGGCAGGTCAGGTCAGGGATTCTTTTAGGTTCCTTCAAGTCCATCCAGTCGATTCGGGTCAATATCGATTGCTCCAGATCATGACTATGAAGTCCTGATCCAGGCAGTGGTATCTTAGATATGTTGATTTAAATCTTTCAGAAATGAGTGGAGTGTATTGAGACGAGTGAGTGACACAACCTGTGATAATGGCGAAAAGCGGGGCTTGACAAGGGCTCTGAATACTGTGAATATGGGTGTTACAGACAAAAGAAATTACGAAAGTTTCACCACATTAGAGGGGATATGGGTGAAGTGGGTGGAGAGAAGTGGATGGGGTAGGCTAAGATGACGGTGAGTGTTGGAGCATGTCGGGAAAAATACACCCATTGAAGATGGGCCTTATATGAAGAGGGCAGTGTTGGTAGTGGGAAGGTATACGAGTATGTCGCATATCTTACTTAGAAGTTCGAGGTGATTAAATGGGATTAGAAAATGAGTGGGGTGAGTGTAGGGGAGTAGGCGGAGCGGGCTGGATTGGTGGTGGGTGGTGGGGTAGAGTGTGAAAACTGCATCCTGTAAAGATGGACGTTACTGGCTGGCCATAATGAGGTAAAATCAGTCAAAATAACTAAACAACAGTAATAACAACAAAAGAGTAAGCAAAATTCACTCTCGCATGCCTGGCGCCAGCTACGCAGGTAATAATGGTTTTCGTGGTTTACGCTTAATGCACTCCTCTCTAATCATCATCGCATCGCCAGGTAATGAGGAGTTGCTGAATCTTAGCTTAGTGGACCTTCTCCGTATCAGGCTTTCCACTTAAGGCTCTTCACTTCAGATTTTTCCCCTTGTGTATATTGCTGGTGTGTGTATTGGGGAGGATATCCGTGTGTTGTCTATGCCTTTTGTGTGTGTGTGTGTGTGTGTGTGTGTGTGTGTGTGTGTGTGTGTGTGTGTGTGTGTGCGTGTGTGTTGTCTGTCTATATGTGATGTATGTTGTCTGTCTGGTGTATGTTGTGTGAAGTTTGTGTGGTGTATGCCGTCTGTGTTTATGGTACCTGTGTATTGTGTGTATGGTGTTTGTTGTCTATTTGTGATGTATGTTATCTGTGTGCGGTATGTGTAGTTTATGTTGTCTGTGTGTGGTGTATGTTGCCTAAAGTATATTGTATGTGGTGCGTGGTGTATATTGCCCGGTGTATAATGTATATGTGGAGTATGTTGTCTGTATGTGGTTTTCTGTGTAGTGTATATCGTCTGTGTAGTATGAGGTTAGTGTGCTATGCAAATTTTCTGGGTGGTGTACGTTGTCTGGGTATGGTGTATTGATGTATATTGTCTGTGTGTAATGTATGTCTGGGTGTGGTGCATATTATTTGTGTGGTGTATATTGTCTGTTTGATGTAAGTTATGTGTGTGTGTGTGTTTTTTTGTCTGTGTGTGGTGCATATCATGTGTGCATTGTATGTTGTGTCTGTATGGTGTATATTGTCTGTGGTATATATTGTTTGCAGTGTTTATGGTCTGTGTGTTTATAATGTCTGTGTGCTTACGTTGTGCGTGTGGTGTGTATTGTCCGCGTGTGAAATGGATAGTGCAAGGAATTAATATCATCGTTATACCCCTGGAGAAGGTGGTACGTGGGGGGCGCACATCATCAACTCATTTCATGTATTGCTGCCCACTTCTTCTTTGACATTTATCATTCTTTTTCTGTATGCCCCCCTGTCTTCAAATTTTCTCCTATCCTTTCTGTCACCTCTTACTACTCTTCTTTCCACTTGAGGTGGCTCTACACTGAGCGACATGCCCAGAAGTTTCCTGTGACCCTTGAAACGATTTGCAGTGTTGGGTGGTAACCATGTAAGCAAATCACGGGGTGATGTGAAGTCTGCTATGGTGCCCCTGATAACTGGGTGGAGAGATGCAAATTTGGCGTCCATCCAAGAACTAAACCTTCACACTCCTCCCGTCGCTTCGCTGTGTGAGGCACTGTCTGCCGCAAGGGAACATCAATTCACCACAAGAGATGGCCCTTGCAGGGGCGATTGCTTCCCTGCGGTTGATAGGTCTACTTGGCTAGACAATCCGGGGTTACTCGACAACAATACCTTGAAAAAGTCCAATGAGTTTTAGTGGATTAGCATTTGTTTAAGGTTTAGTAAATGCTGTGAGTCGTTTGCGGTTACTACACCATTCTGATGACATTTAATCATTTACAACTGCTGCATTCAGACGATTTTTTTTTTTTTAAAGATTATGAGACTCTTTTCCAATTGGTAGAATTAGATATAGCCTTCTTGAACTCGAACAGTGCGACAGGCCTTTCCGAAGAAGAAGAATATTTTCTGGTGAGAGCAGGAGTATGATAAAAAATACGTCAGTGGAATGATGTGATGAGGTATTCCAGGGTCAAACAAAGCGTGATGAAAAGGAAGTTTATACATAATATGGCCTTTTAAAAAATTGGGCGGTGTCACTGCTCCTTCCTCTTCCACTGTCCATGCACGTCAGTTCTCCAGTTCGTATTTTTCAAGGATCTTATTCAGTCCGTGAACTAAACTGATATGCAGAGAAGTTTACTGTAATCTAAACTTCTACTTTTGTTAATTTTTTTCGCATAATAATTAAAATCGTTAAGGCGATAGCCCGGAGAGAACAATGTTTTGCTTTGCATCTGTGTGTGTGTGTGTGTGTGTGTGTGTGTGTGTGTGTGTGTGTGTGTGTGTGTGTGTGTGTGTGTGTGTGTGTGTGTGTGTGTGTGTGTGTGTGTGTGTGTGTGTGTGTGTGTGTGTGTGAGGATAAATTATATTTTTATTATTTGAAAAGAATTTGGTGAAAGTGTTGAGTGCAAGGCAGGAGGATGGTCTATTGTTTTTTTTTTAGTACAATAGATCAAAGGTCAAGGTGACATGGCAAGGTCAGCTTGAGTTTTTATTCCGATATGAACTAATATTTTTGGAAGGGTTCAGGGTAAGGCACGGATGAACGGATTCAGTTGTGGAAATAATCGTTCAGAGGCCAAAGTCACAAGGAGAGGTAAAAGGTCAAAGTTACATGGCAAAGCTTAAGTAGTTTTGATCTGATCAGGCCTAATATGGTGGAAGGATTAAGAATAAGGCAAAGGAGATGGGATTCTATTAAAAGAATACTCAGTCAACAGTGGAGATTACAGGGAAAGACCAAAGTTTGACCTGTGTGTGTCTGTATAAACAAAAAAACTGTCAGTTTTTATATCACTTTAATCAAACTTGGTGGAAAGTCTGAGGGTCAGCCAAGGTGTTTACTTACTGATTTTAGAACAAAGGTCAAGGTAACATGACATTGTCAACTATGTTTTTATTCGATTAAAACGAAGCTTTTTGGTGGTAGGTGGTGGCGACCATCATCCATTCACTCGATTTAGTGTTCTCTGCTTCTTCCTTCACATTTATCATTAATTCTGCTCTCCCCTCCTCTCTTCCTATTTCTCACATCTTTCCGTTAACTTTTTAGTATTCTTTCTTTTTCAATGGATTTACAGTGAGTGATAAGCCAGATACTGTAGTTTCCTGTAAGCCAGGAGACCATTTACAAGGCTGGGTGGTAAGCATATAACCAACCCATACATGTTTCCTACGTGTCAGCAAGTGGGTTGGTGGAGGGTTAGTGTCCCATCCTTTAAAAAAAAAAAAAAAAAAAAAAAAAAAAAACTAACAGTCAAACGGCCACCGACTGCGGGATTGTGGCGTTTGACTGTAGATAGATAGGCAGATAGATAGATTTTAGGGAGTGTTTAAGGTAAAGCAAGGATGCATGCATTCTGTATTGAGAAAAAACCATCAAAGGTTAAGGTCAAAGGATAAGATCAAATGTCTGATGCTATAGCTCAATTTTTATTCAGCTTTTATAAAACTTTGTAGACTGACGGTTTGCCAGGAGTGAAATGATTTTGAGCTGAGTCGGTCGAAGGTCAAGGTAACAGGCAAGGTCATCACAGTTTATATTTGATTTGGACCAAAAATGATGGAAGGGTTGAGGTTGGAAAGTCGAGGTCACAAGGTAAAGTCGAATATTTGGTCCTTATATCATGTGTACTGCTTCGGTGTTTTAGTCTGTGAGTGTTCCTTCTTGTTACCTCTGCCAAGGAGGCTATGTTTTATCCTGCAATATTTGTCTTTTTGTCTGTCTGTCTGTTAACAACTTCACTTAAAAAGTTATGGACGGCTTTTGGTGAAAGTTTGTGGAAGGATGTGCCATGGGCCAAGGAAGAAGTGGTTAAACTTTGGGTCGGATCCGGATCCGGAGTATCCCGCACATTATCTCTAGAAGTTCCTAATGAATTTCAACGGAATTTTGTGGAAAGGTTGGCCATGGACCAAGAAAGAATTGTTTAAATTTTGGAGAGGATCCGAATCCAACATCCACGGATCCAGATCCGTTTTAAAAGCAATGGCATTGGTGGAGGTGTGAGCTCTCTGTCTAATTTGGTTGTGGAGTGTATGGTAGCTCTGTGAGTGAAGACAGGTCATATCAGTCCAGATTAAGACTGAAGTGCAAGAAAGTAAAATGCGGTCCCCGATTGCCAAGTGGTGGCAAAAACAGTATTAACATGCAGAATGTTGCTCTGAGAGACCTGTGAGATAAGGAAAGGTGGTTTTTATGACAATATATTCGTATCCATAAAAGCATCTCCCTTGGTTTTATGGGCCTTGCTCCCATGTACCACGAAAAAGCAGAGTACATCAGGACCAGTTTCCCTACTCGACATCTTTAAAATCGAATAAAAAAGATGATCTTGTAGATGCATACCTCAACCACATTCTGTCAAAACGAAGGAACTCTCGGTGCCAAGCCAACCAAATCTCTTCAGAATTATTGTCCTCGGTATCGAACCAATCTTGTGTCAGAATTTGAATAATACAGGTATCGGTCGATAGAATTTTGTTAGCTCCTACTCCCCCCCACACACACGCCCGCCCGCACGCATTGCGCGCGTGTGCGCGGGCACACACACACACACACACACACACACACACACACACACACACACACACACACACACACACACACACACACACACACACACACACATTCATTCACTCACTCACTCATTCTTTCATTCATTCAGTACACACCACCCACCCACACACACACACACACACACACACACACACACACACACACACACACACACACATATCGAGCATTGTGCGAGCGCGTGTGATAATGGCATGGACCTGAATGCGGTAAAGTGCTCTCCCTCCTCCTCTCTGGCAAAGACAGAGTGTTAATGTACATTTGTGGACAAGACTTCGCCTTTTATTTTACGTCTCCTTCCCATTTTACTCTGCTGGTAATTATTCCCATGCTGTGTGAGGGTTGATATATCATTCTACCCATAGTTGATTCTTTTTATACCGTGCGTCAGGGAGGAAAATGAAGGACATGCCATAGTGTGAAGCAGACATTGTGGAAGAAGAGGGCTAAATTTTGTCCCCGTCTGTACACAAATCGGAGTGGAATCATGTCACGGTGTGAATTACAGCATTATCTGGTTCCGAAATCGGAGAATGGAAAAATAATATTAAAATATTTTATTCGGGATACTTACCTGCCCCATTTACTGTGTGGAAAACTATTGTATTGACGTATACCGTAAAAATATTTATTCAAGAAAGACAAATGTATTCGACCACTCTAGTTATAGTTATATGTGTTTCTTCCTTTTAAATGTAGGTAAATAGGGAGGAAGGTGGAGGCTGTAAAACTTTCTCTTAAATCTTTAACCCTAGTGGTTATTCTCCTTAATGACCACTGTATAGTCGATAGGCATAAATGAATTTTAACAGTCTAACCAACATTTTCAGTCAATGTATACTCAGTTCCTTGATGTTACCCCGCTATTTACTCAAGACCAGAATAAAGCAAACATCTAATGATAATCTTCATGAGCACATTTTGAACACGACTGGCATATTTTTTTTTTCAATAAAAATAAAAAAAAGAAAATTGTTTAACTCAGTAAGCATTATTTCTCATGTTGTTCGGCAAATGTAGAAATAACTCAGGTAGTGTTTAGGATGACAAAACAGGAGTCTTTGGCTCTTTAATATTATGTCCATGCTGCTGGTCAAGTCGGTATCTAACAAGCATTCAGTTCTTTCTGATGTGTATAGAGTAGTTACTGTTATATCTTGCACACTTTCAACATATGTTGCCTAAGTCTCAGTATGTAAGCAGCGAACTTAAAACGTAGATCAGATTTTTAGATATTAGGCTACCGTATACTTTTTGTGTACTATACATGAATTAATTACCAATACTTACTGCAAGTGGTACTCCTTTAGAGTCGCCTCCCATCCTTCCCTCCATCCCCTTACCATCTGAACAGTTCTAGATTCATCAGTGACCCATTTACTTACAGTCAGCAACAAACCAGAAAACTAGGTACCATGAATAAAAAACTAACTTTAATGCATTTCGAAATAACTTTACTATGTCTGCTTACAAATTTGAATGACTACCTCCTCCAGTGTTGCCGCACGTGAGATTTTACGGGCAATGTGCTTAGAGAACTGCTTCTTTCCCAGAGGCTTTAGATTTAAGGCTCATAAGTTGAATAATGTTCTCCCTTAGTGAACCTTTGAACTTCCCTCACTTTGTTCCACATGAGACATGCTGGATATTAAGGGGCCAAGAAAGGGCGCTGTTTGAGATTTTAGAATTTTTTCACTTGTATTGTCTGTCCCTGTGTCAGTGTTCATTAAAACATCATCAACAAGCTCCTCATATGTACATCGTAGGAGAGTGGACTAGCAGGTGGGTCTGGAAGGATTGTTTAGAAGCAACCCCACCTATACAACAGGCCAGAAAAACGAACAAAATTATATTATACCCATGTAAATGTTCGTGTCCAGTTCCTATTTCTTGAGTGAGGCTAAATATTATTTTGGGCAGGAGGGAAGGGACAACAGCTGTAGTCAGGACAACCAAGACACTGTGAGACGGGGTGGGATGGTGGTGGGTGGTGCAGCAGGGCTAGGGGTATACACCCTGTGAATATTGTTGGAGTATGTGAGTGGCATCGGTGGTATGGTATTTTCTATTGGAAGAATCAAGAGCATATTGATTTCTCATACCCTGTGTCAAGCGATGAGAGGGGAAATTTGTTCACCAACATAATAATGATCACAGAAAGATTATTTTTTTGTTACTGTGTGACTACGTGCTACTGTCTGTTGGCTTGCAAAAAAGCTTTAGTCCACGCTACCTGTCTGTGTATCTGTTTCTCTCTCTATCTATCCATAGAGATAAATAGACAGACAGACAGATAGCCAGACAGATAAACACACACACACACACACACACACACACACACACACACACACACACACACATATATATATATATATATATATATATATATATATATATATATATATATAAATATATATATATAAATAGATATATATATATATATATTATAATGTGTGTGTGTGTGTGTGTGTGTGTGTGTGTGTGTGTATTCCCTCACATTAGTTACACAGCATCAACGTTTTAGAAACCTCTCTGATTAGATAATTACATAGTTAGCTTCGTTCCGGTCGGACAAGATTCACTGAGATGTATATAATAGACAAGATAAATTTACATTAATACTTGACTTGTTTCGATCTATTGAGTAGCGCACACAAGACACTCAGTGTCCACTTGTCGATCATCTGCTGAATATATTACTTTTATTTAAGAGCAGGTAAAACACAAATAACATTCAGAGAGCGAAATACACGCACCCATCTATTGGGTTGAGGGCAGAACACTTTGCTCTTGACCTACAGCCTATTGTTCTCAGAATCGAACTACTTCATTTGTACATGACCCTTAACCTTTCAAAAAAAAAAAAAAAAGTTCAGATTGGATCAACGCTGTGAGAGCTTGCTTTACCCTGTGACCTTGACTTTTGAACATCCTTTGTGACCTCGATCTTTGACTGCTTGCTCTGAGTCGTATCCGTTTGGTCCTGCTCTATCTTCAAACCTTCTACAAACTTTGGTCCAAATTGGATAAAAATAGTGTAAATATACCCTGCCACATGGCGCTGACCTCTGATCTTTGATTTTAAAAATAATTGGTTAGCTCCTTGACAGATCTTCAACACTTACACTAGGTTTGGTCCAGTACAGATTAACTCTGTTTTACTAAGGATTTCAGGGGCAGTGTCCAACTGTTTTTTTTTAAATAACGTCTCAACAAAGCGTCGGACAACGATTTAACTTTGGCAGTGCATGTTTGAGACCCCGACCTAATTTGTAAAATTATGCTTTTGTACCAAATGTGTATGATTAAGGCATTTATAAGAGTAAATGTAGGGTAAACCTAGCTAAAATCGTCAGAGGCATGTAGCGAGGCTAGCTTCGGTCACGATACAAGCCCCGCCCACAATTCGGAACGTGACGACGCGTCAGTGTGACGTAGTAGTAATCACCGACGCAAGTGGCATTTCTATCTTTCTAACCCCCCCCCCACATACTGTACTTTCTCTCTCTCTCTCTCTCTCTCTCTCACACACACACACACACACACACACACACACACACACACACCGAAGTAATATTTCACCCCTACTATACATTCAGTATGGTCCTTATATGAGAAGAATGTTTGCGAAATCTATCTATGCTCGCCATCGCTGAAGTTTCGGTTTGGTAACGTCTCGCCTGTCGGCGGCCGCCACATCACCTCGCCCAGCGGTGCCGGCTCAGGCAGTGATTACTACTTTTCAGAAGTGAATAAGTCATATTGACGTCACAATATGTGTAAGAGGGCGATGCATATACTATGTACTAATAGGGAGTCTGGAGGGATGTACAGTCACTCTAAAAATCAGCCGCAGCTCAGAAATATGAGTAACCCTGAGGCATTGAATCTGAAGCAGCTTACATAAAGACAGAACTGCCACTTGCGTCGGTGATTACTACTACGTCACACCGACGTCACGTTCCGAATTGTGGGCGGGGCTTGTATCGTGACCGAAGCTAGCCTCGCTACATGCCTCTGACGATTTTAGCTAAGTTTACCCTACATTTACTCTTATAAATGCCTTAATCATACACATTTGGTACAAAAGCATAATTTTACAAATTAGGTCGGGGTCTCAAACATGCACTGCCAAAGTTAAATCCTTGTCCGACGCTTTCTTGAGACGTTATTTAAAAAAAACAGTTGGACACTGCCCCTGAAATCCTTAGTAGTTGCTTTGTTCACACACAGGTCGAACTTTGGCATTGTCATGTGACCTTGGCCTTTGACTGGTTGTTCTCAAAATTGACTCACTTCGTTCTTGCCTCACCCTCAACCCTTACAATGACTTTTGTGTAGATTTGATAAAAGCTGTTACATTTTGTTTCGTCAGATCAAATTAAATTGACCTAGCCCTGTGACCTTGATCTTTAAACTACTGTTTTATAAAACAATAGCTCTACTCCATGGCTATCTCTCAGTCCTTTCGCCAAGTTTGGTTAGAATCTAATAAACATTAATTGAGTTATTTTGGTAACAGACAGACACGTACGCACGCAAGCATGCACGTACATATGCACGCATTCACACACACACACACACACACACACACACACACACACACACACACACACACACACACACACACACACACACACATGGCGAGCAAAACATAATATCTGCTCTCACTTCACAAGCACAGGTATCATTGTCAATAGACACTATGCAACGACAGCTCCGACGTGCCCATAAGCCTTAAAAATATATAAACCTTCTTAACTAAAAAAAAAAAAAAAAAAAGAGGCATTAATTTTTTTAAGCATCTAAACCTAATCTTGATGCTATTCCATATTTAAAGCATATCCAAAAGTAGCTAAAACATTAATGCTAACATGGTAAAGCTATCTATCTATTGCCAGACGCCTCAATCCCGTTTGGGGTGGCCACAAACAAATCGCCTCCAAGTCGCCCTGTCCCACGCCATTTCACTCCCCTGCTCCCAACTCACACCCCCCTCTCTCATATACCTCTCCACCCCATCTCTCCATCTCATCCTCGGCCTCCCCCTCCCTCTCCCCCCCTCCACCTCACTCACATACACTCTCTTCGTCAGTCTTTGACCCTCCATCCTCTCCACATGGCCAAACCACCTCAGTGTGTTCCTCATAACGCTTCCTATCACATCCACATCAACACCACAACGCTCCTTTATATCCTCATTCGTCAGCCTGTCTCTCCATGTGACTCCATAGGCTCCTCTTAAATAACTCATTTCCACGGCTCTCACTCTTGACTTGTGTCCTTCCAACAACGTCCAAGCTTCACTTCCGTACGTTAGAGTTGGTATCACAATACTGTCATGTAGTAACTTTTTCACTTCCATGCTCACTTCCCTGTTTCTTATCACTGCTTTCAAAGAACCAGCAACCTTTCTTCCCTGCTGTACCCTTTCAAGCACTTCACCCTCCAAACCTCCATCCTTACTCATCACACTACCCAAGTACTTAAACGTACTCACACTTTCCAATTCCTCACCATCCAACCTCGCTGTACATTCACTGACTTCACCTCTCTCAAAGACCATCACTTTACTCTTCCCTACATTCACCTTTAGATTCCGTTTCTTACACACTCTCTCAAACTCATCCACCAAGCCTTGCAGCTCCCCTTCGTCTTCACTCAACAACACAGTATCATCTGCAAACAACAGTACAGGGTGTTTCCATACACTATCCTCTCTCACCAGGGCCACTCCAACATCCACTACCCTACCTTGTACCTCTTTTATTACCCCATCCATGTACAGATTGAACAACCATGGAGACATGACACATCCCTGTTTCAACCCAACTTTCAAAGAGAAAAATTCACTTAGTTCACCATCCACACGCACTGCAGCCTTCGCACCATCGTACATACTCTTCACAGCATTCAACAACTTCCCATCTATTCCATATATTCTTAACACTTTCCACAATCCTTGTCTATCCACCCTGTCATATGCTTTCTCCAAATTCATGAAAGCCGCATACAACTTCTTTCCCTTCTCTAGAAACTTTTCCACTAAAGATCTGAGAATGAATATCTGATCTACACAACCTCTTCCCTTCCTAAAGCCTCCCTGTTCTTCTCCAACTAATTTCTCTGTTCTTTCTCTAACTCTGTCAATAAGTATCCTACCATATACTTTTCCTATTATACTAAGAAGACAAATGCCCCTATGATTACCACACACTTCTTTTTCCCCTTTTCCTTTGTACAAGGGAATAATTATACCTGACTTCCAATCCTCCGGGACTCTACCTTCCTCCCAGGCCAATCTGCACATCTTCCACATCCATTCTACTACTATCTCTCCCCCATGCTTCAGCATTTCACCACACACTCCATCAATTCCTGGGGCTTTCCCTGATTTAACTTTCTTCATTGCTTCCACAACTTCTATCCTACTGATTTCTTCCTGTCTTCTCACCTCCCTCCTTCTTCCAGCCATTCCCCAGCCACTTATACTCGCATTACTTCCATCCTCCACGTTCAACAACTCCTTAAGGTGTTCTCTCCATCTGCTCACTTTTTCTCCCTTCTCCACTAGTAATCTACCATTTTTATCTTTCACTCCCCTGCTAACTCCACTTCCACCCTGTCTTACTCTTTTCACCTCTTTCCAGAACATTTTCTTACAGTCCCTCCACTTTACACTCAAATTCCTTCCAAATTCCTCATCCACTCTCTTCTTACTCTCTCTTACTAATCTTTTCACCTCTCTCTTTCTTTCTACATATAACTCTCTCTTCCGCCTCTCAACTTCTTCCACGCCCCTATTTCTCATCCATTCATTGTATGCTTTCTTCTTTTGTGCCACAGCCCGTTTCACCTCTTCAGTCCACCACGCTGTTCCTTGCACCCCCCTCCGTCTTCTCTTCCTTCCACACACCACATCACATGCTGCACATATTTCTTCTGTAAATATTCTACACACACCTTCCACGTCCCCCATCTGCTCCAACTCATATTTGCCCAATCGTTCCTCCACTTCTCTCTTATACTCTGCCTTTTTCTCATCCTCTTGTAACCTTTCCACTCTCCTTGCAACTACTCCTTCCTCTCGTCTTTCCCTTCTTCTATTCCTCCATCTTACTTGAACTTTAACTCTGGCCACTACCAAGTAGTGGTCAGAAAGTCCTCTCCCCCAACCTCATTAAACTCTTGCATCCAATATACATCTTCGCATCCTTTCATCCACACACACATAATCAATCATTGCCTTCCTTTCACTCAATTCACCACCCACCCTTCTCATCACTCGCCATGTATACCTGTGGATCATTTTATGCATGAAGAGGGTATTGGCTATCACCAACCCCCTCCCAGCACAAATGTCCACTAACGCACTCCCATTCTCATCTATCTCAGCAGGCACACCCCACTCACCAACTATTCCATCCACCTTCACATTCCCAACTTTACCAATCATATCACCAATCAAAAACACTCTATCATTCCTTCCAAACTTTTCCATGCACACTTCTACATTTGTCCAGAACTCTTCTCTCACTCTTCTAGCACGATCTTGCGTTGGCGCATACACACACACAATCGCCCACATTTGTATTCCAACTTTCAACTTTACCCACACAATCCTTGACCCAAGTGATCCATACTGTCTTATGCTCTTCTTCCATCTTTTACTCACAACTATACATACTCCTTCCTTTGCCCTCTCATTCTCACCTACTCCTGCACATATACCCCATCCATACTCACATTCTCTCACACTTTCTCCTCTCCATTTTGTTTCAGTTATTCCACATACATCCACTTTCGCATCCTCAAGCACCTGGACAATCTCTCTCTCTTTCACCTCATCATTTGCTCCCCTTACATTCCACGTTCCAATTGCAATGTTCTTTGTCGGGTCCTTGGTCGTCAACGTTTGGTCAGTCCTTGTCCGAGGCTTATTGTTTGTTTTTTTAGTTAGTTGTTTTCCGGGGAGGGGCACAAACCCTCCGCCAACCCTTTTAGTCGCCTTTTACGACAAGCAGGGATACTGGGGGAGTATTCTTGACAAACCCCCCTACCCCCAGGGGTACTGATTTTTTTTTCTTCATATTGCACTGAGGATTTAATTTATTTTAAAGCGCGTAGCCTTAATCTTCATGCTTTGATATGTGTAAAATATGTTTTGAAGTACCTATAACATAACACTAACATGCTAAAGCACATTCGACAATAATCTCGATCTTTCTTCTTCTTCATTTTGGAGATCCCTTTAGCTCTAAAATGGCAAAATCGGTCACCTTGTTTTTTTTTTTTTTTTTTTTTTTTTTTTTTTTTTCATAGAAGGGTCTCATTCCCCACTGCGTCGGATGTATGGTACGTGTTGCCTGAAAAAGTTCAAATATTTTGCGTATTTTTTATCTGAGTCTGACGAACCTTGGTGAAAGGGTATGCAAATAGCGAAGTGATTTAATTCTGAGAACATTCTGTCGGCATTTAAGGTTATAGAACATTGTCAAACATCCAGAAATTTAACCCAGAAAGGTTTAATTCAATATTGATTAAACTTTGTGGAATGATTTATGGTGAGCCAAATATTAAATTATTCAAGAACAAGAGGTCAAAGGTCAAGATTACAAGGCAAGGTCAACTTAAACATTTTTGATCCAATTTGAATTGAACTTAAAGGAGATGTTAGAGATCACTGCTGGATAAAGTATTTCAAGTGAGAGAACAATCCGTCAAAAGTCAAAGACACAAAGCTGCATCTAAAGTTTAATCTTGGACATTTCACAAGGTTTGGGTGTTGCGTTCACTCACTGTTCCTGCTTTTTATTATCTCCACAAGATTTTATGCAGCTTAACAGACGCTTCAAGTGGAAGCAGGTTAGTTAGAACCTTCATCATTTTCTTCTCTACTATGTTGCTCCAGGAGTTATAGCTTACTCCACACAGGGCGAAAAAGACCACTGAACAAAGTCAACAGCTGGTTAGGGATAATGGAAGCACAATGTGGGATAAACACATCCAATCTCCTCGAGGTGAAATGTACGAGGAAGGTAATGTAATCTTTCCGTGATAGGTCCCTAGGCTAAGAAGCCCCAAGGATACCAAGAGATGACGAAGGATTGAGTCACATATTGTTGGATATTAATGGATATTCTTATAGAGGATTTTGGTGGGCTAAAATGTAAAGGAATTGAATTTTTGCAAAAAAATGTTTTCCCTGTGTCATAGTTTTATCCCGCGATGGCTAACATAACTGCCGTGATGGACAGTGTGAGAAGCAGGTGGAAATATGAAAAGTTGTGTAATTATAGTCATGGCGCGCGACTCTGAGGTTGTCATTAACGTGCCCTGGCAACCTACACCTCGACAGTGCTTCCAGTTTTGTGTATAATGTAATATGCGTGTGATTCGTGTATAATACTATTCGTGTGTAATATATTCGTGTATAATAATATGATTCGTGTATAAGATGATACTAAATCGGACACACTGTTGACAGGTAGGTTGCCAGGGTACAGTAATGACAACCTCAGAGATGGCATATCAGTGGATAGGGCTAGATGTACTGTACAGCTCTGCATATCGCAGATGAACTGAAGGAAGAGAGTTGGTGACAGGACAGAACCCTGAGGAATGCTACTAATGAATGCTTAAGAGGAGGAACAGTCCCCATTTACAACAGCAACTATACAGTAGAACGACCAGAACGGAAGCTAGAGATGAAGACACATATGGAATGATAAAAACCGTACAAGTACATTAGAAAAATGATGAATTTGTCCCATCCTTTGTCAAAAGCATTTGAGATTCTAAGTGCAATATCATAGGTTCCACCATAGCCCAGAAAGGCGGATGACCATGATTTAGTAAGGACGGTAAGAAGACAGCCAGTGTAGCATCCATGGAACACAACCCATACTGCCAATCAAAAAGAAAGTTATGAGAACAAAGGTCCATCAAAATTATGCTGTTAAGAACATTCTCAAAGACATTTGAAATACAAGATATCAAAGCAATTTGTGGGTAGAAGGTTGTGAATCGTCAGCCATTAAAAGACTTGGGTGACAGTTATCCGGATGGGAACGGTCACCCTTCTTCGAACCAGGGTGAAAGAATCCTCCAGCAAGACGGAGAGGTACGAGCAGACAGAATAAGGCAAAAGAGTTTGCCTAGGCAAGCACAGTTCATGAGAACAACAAGAAGGATCCCATCAGGATCCTATGCCCTATCAGTATTAAGACCAATGTGAGCAGAAAGTTCATTATTAGAACTTTTTGAAGATTGGCATGAGAAGCCAGGGTGGGGACGAGGTGGAAGGATAACACTAGAATCGTCCAAAGTGGAATAAGGAGGAGAGAGTGTGAGGAAAGAGTTCTGCCTTCTCAGTAAAAGAAACAGTTACAAACCATAGGAGCGAAGGAAAAGAAAAAAAGAGAAGAGTATGAGGAAGTAAAGATGTTAAAGAGGTTCTTGGCAGTGTGCCAGAAGGAATAGGAAAATCTGAGTTAAAGGGTTCAAAATATTTAACCAGACGATTTTTTTTTTTTTTTTTTTTTTTTTTTTTAATAGCAAGACGAACCTATCCTTCCAGGCAGAAATGTAAATTGAATAAGATGAAGGGGTAAACTGATGTCACCACCCTTTTGTTTCGACAGCAGAAGATTTACATTCAGGACCACGAAAACAAGTAAGGCTTCTATGCAGAAAAAGTGTGAAGATATAGAAAACGAACTGCTGTATGTTGCTTCAGACAGCTGAGTATCAGTGAAAGAAAAAAAAGTTCGATCTAGAAAAGGAAAGTCAGTGTTCAACAGAAAGGTTATTTTGGAGGAAAGACCGAGATTTTTTGCAGACGTGCTTGGAAGACTGTTGTGCAAAGACCCAGAACATCTCATTTGTTCGTCACCAAGAGAGGAGCTGATGTTGGCGACATTCATACCCCTATTCCTACCCTTCCCGGGGGACTCAGAGGTCAGGTGTTATGACGTGGGTCTGCAATATTTTGAAGCGAAAACAGTGATGTGTAATGTACGTGTATTTCAGTCTGGTGTAGACCAAGGTCCAAGGAGAGAAGGTCTGTCCAGCCCGGGCGAAAATTCAACCTGGTTGGCGCATGACGTCACGTGGGAGACAGCTACTCACTCCACTCACTCAGTCACTTAGTTTCCCTAGGCCGCAATGGTGGAGAGCTCGGTGTTCCCATATATTTATCTCATACTAGTACAGTTATCAGAAAGATGCCACTTAACTGTGCAGTATTTGGATGCTATTCAGTCAGCAGAAAAGACAGTGACATCAAATTCTTCAGGTTCCCTCAAGATGAAGACACTAGAAAGAAATGGGTCCAGCTGTGTAAGAGACAAGACCTGGTTAACACAAAGGAAGCCCGTGTCTGCAGTCTACATTTTGCTGTTCTATCCCTCATTCCCCTTCTTCTCTCTCTTCACTTTCTTCCTCACTCTCTCCATTTCCTCATCTCTCCGGAGTAGTCCACCCTTCCTTCAATTACTGCTTCTTTCTCTCACATCCTCTACTCCCTCCTTTTCCGTCAGTACTCCCTCTTTCTTTTATTTCCTCCATTCTCTCTTTCCTTTCCTCCATCACTCCCTCACTCTTTAACTTCCACTGCTGTCTCTCTCCTTCCACTATTCCTTCACCCCATTACTCCCTAACTTCATTCCTTCATCCTTCTCTGCATTCTCTCCCTCCCTCCGTTATACCCTTTCTCCCTCCACTCATCCATCATTCTCTCCATTCCTCCACTCCCTGCCGCCCTTCACTGCTCCCTAATTCTTTCCATTCATCCACTCCCTCCATCCCCCCAAGTATTCCATCCCTCACTCCTTCCATCCAACTATCTATCCTTCTAGCGAATCCCTCCACTCTCCCGTAACCGCATCCCTTCTTTTCCTTCCTCGTTCTCCATTTTTTCTTTATCTTCTACCAACTTTCCCTCAAGGTTTTCCTCCATCTCATCTTCCTCTTGCCTCCCTCCCTCCACTAGCTGTCCTTCTCTACCACTTCTCCTCCTACTTTCCTCTCCCTCCAATTTCCCTCACCCGTTCCCTCAATCTTTCTATCCCTCAGTCAATTACCTACTTTCCTTTCTCTGCCCCTCCATCCCTCCATCCTGCCCTCCCGTTTTTCTTTTCCTCCATTTTCTCTCACTCTTCCCTCAAATCTACCTATCTATCCCTTCAGCTATACCCTCACTCCCTTCTTTTAAAAAACATTATTTTATACTCTCTCTCTCTCTCTCTCCTTTCATTAGTACAGATATTACCTCCCTCCATCTTCCACCTGCTCCTCCTCCTCCTCCTCCTTTCTTTCCCCATTCTGAAGTCCATCTCTTCATTTCTGCTCCTCATTATGCCTCACTTTTCTCTCTCCCTCCTCCTCCTCATTCTCCACTTCTCCTCCATCCCTAACTCCCTTTCTCTTTTTTTCATCCTCCCTCCTCTTCTTCCACTTTTCTAGCTCCATTCTCCACCTCTTTCTCCTCTTCTCTTCTCTCTCAATACCTTCTACTCTCTTCTTCTCTTCACTCACGTCGTTTACTTCATTCGCAAATACTGTATCTCCCTTCTTTCTCGCCCAGTCACTTTTCTTTCTCTCCCGTTCCTCCTTACCGCTTCTCCCTCTCTCCCGTCTGGCTCTCCTTCTCTGCCTTCCACATTTTCTCCTTCATTTCTTCCTTTCTCCTTTCCTTCTCGCTTCCCCTTCCTCCATCTCTTCCTCCCCGACTCCAAATCACCGCTTTCATTTTTTTTTCTCCAATCCATCTCTGTCTGTCTGTCTGTCTGTCTGTCTGTCTGTCTCTCTCTCTCTCTCTCTCTCTCTCTCTCTCTCTCTCTCTCTCTCTCTCTCTCTCTCTCTCTCTCTCTCGTTAACTGTTACATCCCCATTAACTAGTAGAAATGTTAATTATGCAATGAAAACACTTTAACCATAATATGATCAGCTGAAAGTTCTGGGGACGAAGCTATATAACATTATATTACCTCAGAAAAAAGCAGTATACCCTAAAAGAAAACGGAAGTCACCTTCGGCCGCCCGTTTATCTCCCACCTGACGTCACCAGAATGTGCGCACGAAGAGACCTTCTCTCCTTGGACCTTGGTGTAGACAAAGTAAAAATGCTTAGAAGATTATGCAGGACAACTCTTCCTATGACTGAAATCTTGATAAACTGGTATAATATAGTTGCTAATGACAAAATCTTCTGCTTTAAAAGTTTTAACTGACCATACCTTAGGTTAAGGTCATAGTACTGAGCTGGCAATCCTAATAGCGTAGTCTTTGTCTTAATGTAAAAAGGGAATATAATACCGGTAACTATGTTTAAGTTAATTGTACTGCGATTCCATGATTCCATTATATTCCTCCCCCCCCCCACCCTCAAATAAAGCTTTGGCCGTTTCAAGTATTCTGTATTTTAAGATTTCCCAGTTTCAACATATTGTGTGTAATCAGTATCAGTTTAAGTGGAGTCTGATGCATTCATACATACTGTACACACACACACACACACACACACACACACACACACACACACAAATATATATATATATATATATATATATATATATATATATATATATATATATATATATATATATATATATATATATATATATAAATGAACATCAGGCATCACAGAAGGGGCAAGACAACCCAACACTGAGCCGGTCCCAAAACGTGATAAATGGGGAGGGTTGGTGTCAGGAAAGGCACACCGCCGTAAAAATGGGCCAAAACGGAAACAAGCTGCATAGCGGAGATTGGTCAAGCACATCGATCCCATACAGAAATGGCTTTCCTGTTGGATCGTCATCTACTAAAGCTCCAACCGCACTGCCTGCTGTACTTCGGGCATTGTGCCACCAATAGTGAGCAGGCACTGTCTCGGCAAATCAGAGACCGGGACATTAAAGAATCTAAAATCCATTAAGATCCACATGTACTGTACAATGTAAGAAGCCTCGCAGAAGATTACCAACCTGATATCTTAATGACTGAATTAAAAAACATTTTGTGGGATATTGTAGGTCTGAGTGAGATCTTAAAAAAAAGAATAAAAAATAATTAACCTCCAAGACAGCAATCACCTACTTTACTATAGAGGAAGGAAAAATAAGTTAGTGGTTTAGGATTTCTAATTAACAGAAATCTTGAGGAGAACATTTTAAATTCAGCAGTGTATCTGACAGAGTAGCATGGATTGTAATTAGACTGGGCAAACTATACACTCTGAAAGTAATACAAGTACAGTATATGCACCGGCTTCTCAAAGCTCAGATGAAGAAATAAAAATATTTTGTGATGACATCTCCTAGGATCTAGTTTATCGAAGAAGAAAAGACCAGATATACTGTGCTTATGGGAGACTTCAATGCAAAAGTTTGCAAATCGAAAAATGGAGATGCTTGTATGGGAAAATTCAGAGTGGGAGAGAGGAATGACAAAGGGGAAATGGTGGTAAAATTTGCTGAAATGTATAGCATAAGAATAGTGAACACATTCTTTCACAAAAGAACAGGGAGAAAATGGACATGGAGTAGTCCATACTGAGAAACAAAGAATGAAATCGACTTCATTATAGCATTTAAGAATAACACGATCACAAATGTCATAGTTATCAACAAAGTAAAAATGAGAAGTGACCATAGAATGGTGGCTTGCACAGCCAGATTCAATGTCAGAGGTGAAAGAAAGAGGCTGATTAAAAGTAAAAAGATATGCCCAATAAAGGTAAACGAAAACAAAGCAGCCTTTCAATCAGAAATAATGAACATGTTTCAGGATCTATGTTATGCTGAGTGTAACATTGTTGAGTTGAACGACTGACTAAAAGTAGTGCTAAGAGAATCAGCGGAGGTGGTAGGGAAACCTAATACAACCAAAGTCAAGAAGCATTCAAAAATGTCCCTTGAGCTCATGAAAACAAGAAAGAAGATGAAAGTAAAAACAAAGTTAGAATAGAAAGAGCGGAATTAAATTAGTTTATCAACAAAAGACAGAGAGAAGAGAAAAGAATGAGAAACATGGATCAGCTCAAAGAAACCATCAGAAAAGGAAAAAGTCTAAAACAGGTCCGAAGTAAAACGGCACTGGGAAAGCAACAAATTATATCACTGAAAAGCAAAAAACGGTGAACTCATTAAATGCAGAGGTAGGATGGTGAGGAGAGTTGAAGAATTTTACAAAAAGCTGTATGCATCAGAGACAATAGTACCAATAGCTACCTTTTCAGTTGACACAAGTGAAATACCTAAAGTAAATTGTCTTCTTAGTATAATAGGAAAAGTGTATGGTAGGATACGTATCGACAGAGTTAGGGAAATAACAGAGGAATTAGTTGGAGAAGAACAGGGAGGCTTTAGGAAGGGAAGAGGTTGTGTAGATCAGATATTCATTTTTAGATCTTTAGTGGAAAAGTTTCTAGAGAAGGGAAAGAAGTTGTATGTGGCTTTCATGGATTTGGAGAAAGCATTATAACAGAGTGGATAGACAAGGATTGTGGAAAGTATTAAGAATATATGGAGTAGATGGGAAGCTGTTGAATACTGGGAAGAGTATGTATGATGATGCGAAGGCTGCAGTGCGTGTGGATGTTGAACTGAGTGAATTTTTCTCTTTGAAGATTGGGTTGAAACAGGGATGTGTCATGTCTCCATGGTTGTTTAATCTGTACATGGATGGGGTAATAAAAGAGGTACAAGGTAGGGTAGTGGATGTTGGAGTGGCCCTGGTGAGAGAGGGTAGTGTTTGGAAACTCCCTGTACTGTTGTTTGCAGATGATATTGTGTTGTTGAGTGAAGACGAAGGGGAGCTGCAAGGCTTGGTGGATGAGTTTGGGAGAGTGTGTAAGAATAAGGTGAATGTAGGGAAGAGTAAAGTGATGGTCTTTGAGAGAGGTGAAGTCAGTGAATGTACAGAGAGGTTGGATGGTGAGGAATTGGAAAGTGTGAGTAAGTTTAAGTACTTGGGTAGTGTGATGAGTAAGGATGGAGGTTTGGAGGGTGAAGTGCTTGAAAGGGTACAGCAGGGAAGAAAGGTTGCTGGTTCCTTGAAAGCAGTGATAAGAAACAGGGAAGTGAGCATGGAAGAGAAAAAGTTACTACATAACAATATTGTGATACCAACTCTAACGTATGGAAGTGAAGCTTGGACATTGTTGGAAGGGCACAAGTCAAGAGTGAGAGCAGTGGAAATGAGTTATTTAAGAGGAGCCTATGGAGTCACATGGAGAGACAGGCTGACAAATGAGGATATAAAGGAGCATTGTGGTGTGGATGTGGATGTGATAGGAAGCTTTAGGAGGAATACACTGAGGTGGTTTGGCTATGTGGAGAGGATGGAGGGCGAAAGACTGACGAAGAGAGTGTATGTGAGTGAGGTGGAGGGGGGAAGAGGGAGGGGGAGGCCGAGGATGAGATGGAGGGATTTGGTGGAGAGGTATATGAGAGAGGGGTGTGTGAGTTGAGAGCAGGGCAGTGAAATGGCAGGGGACAGGGCGACGTGAAGGCGATTTGTTTGTGGCCACCCCAAACGGGATTGAGGCGTCTGGCAATAGATATATAGATAGAACTCCAGACGAATTAAACATTTCTCTTAAGAGTATGAAAAGGGAGATGACTCAGGAGAAAACGGAAACGTAGCAGATTTACTGTTGGATGTATGAGTAGAAGTACTGAAAAAAGCTCACCCACTGATTTACTCAATGTACAGAGAAAAAATTCCCAAAACATGGTGTTATGTAATAGTTACTTTGCTTTACAGAAACGCGTCTCAAAAGAACTTAGTAACTATCGACCCATTAGCTAATCAGTTTTTTACAAACTGTTCACTACAGTCCTTACGAACGGAATAACAACATAATTGGAAGAAAACCTCGTGAACAGGCAGGATTCTGAAGCTGGTGTTCGACTACTGATCATCTATACACAGTGAATCAGGCAACTGCAAAAACTACAGAATAAACCATTGTACATAGTTTTTTTTTTTTTTTTTTAAATTACGAAAAGACTTTCGACTCAGTAGAGCACATATCAATTATAAATTAATTGCGAGACGAAGGAGTAAATGGGAACATTTTAAAACTGCTCGAGAATATATATAAAGAAGAAACTGCAACAGTTAAATTATGTAAAGACTGGAAAAAAAAAATGAGATGGGCGTGCGTCAGGGAGGGACAATTTCACCAAAATTACTTACAGCATGTCTAGAAAGTATTTTCAGAAAGCTAGACTGGAAAAACAAAGGAGTGAACATAGATGGAGGAAGCCGAAACCATTTAAGATTTGCAGATGACACTGTCCTTATCTCAGAAACAGCAGAGACATTGCAAGAAATGTTAAATGACCTAAATAGTCTCAAAGTAGGGTGAAAGACAAACCGGAGAATTTTTTTTTTTTTTTACTTGTCCGACTCTAGGCAAAGGCTTCAGGGCCTATTTCTCGAGGGCAGTGACCTATCCCAAGGCCCGGTAGTCCTCTTACACCTCCACATGTCACTACTTAGGCGCTAACACCCATCGTCCATATTGAATACATGCTAGGGCTGTCTCATCCAGGACTGGTGTATTAGTATTAGCGGGTGTATTTTTACATGTCGGGGGGTCATCTGGTAGATCAGGAAAGTCTGCTTTTAGGAAATTCAAAACCTTAAACTGTTCCCTGCCTCAGCCGGGATTCGATCCTGGGTCTATTAGGACTGCAGGCCGCCTCTGTACTGATTCAGCCACCGCCTCCCCCACCAATAAGAGTCATCAGAATAAGCGAAGGAAGTCTTGAAGAAGCCGAGGAGTACAATCACTTGGGGCAAATACTAAAATTAAAGAAAGACCATGATAGCGAAAGAAAGATGCATTACCATTGGACAGAAAGCTTTCAGTAAACATGGAGACTTCATGAAAAATAGCATGCCAATATGTATGAAACGAAAAACATATAACGAATGTATAATCCCAGCTATGACGTACGGTTGTCAGACCTGGAAACTGACAAAACCGATGGAAAATCAACTAGTCCGTTCTCACCGAGCAATGGAAAGGTCAGAGTTGGGACTATCTTTAAGCGACAGGAAAAGATTAAATTGGCTAAGTGAGAAAACTAATGTCAAAGACATTTATGGACGTTATAAAAGAACAGAAATGGAGGTGGGCAGATCATGGAGCAGGAATAAGAGATAACCAATGGAGAAAGAGGCTGACTAACTGGGCTCGAAGAGATTGTAGGCGTAGCAGAAAAAAGCCCAGATAGGAGGTGGAGAGATGAGATACAGAAGTTTGCATATAAAACGTGGCAGTGATTGGCCTATTCAAAGAATTCGTGGAAAAGATTGGGGGTGGGGGCTTTGTTCAGAAGTGTACTTGTAACGGCTGATTTTACATATATATATATATATATATATATATATATATATATATATATATATGAGAGAGAGAGAGAGAGAGAGAGAGAGAGAGAGAAATTCCATCCTTTTAGACGCAAGAAAGATTAGAATTCAGATTCATACTTGGTGGTCCTCCATTACCTTGGCACAGTGCCTTTGCCAGATATCAGTAACTAGTGTATGCAATGGTTAGAGTAATCTACTGCTGTCTGAAAGGACGCGAGTTCCATTCCCGGCTCGGACGCGGAACAATTTAATGAGGTGAATTTCGTTAAGGCTGTTTTTACTGATCTTCCACAAGACTCATTGACATGTAATAAAAACACCCCAGCAATATCAGTGCACCAGTCCTGGATGGGAAAGTTCTGTCATGTATTAAGCATGGACGGTAGGTATTAACGCCACAAAGGTGACATATGAAGGTGTGTGGCACTTAGAGGGACTCTAGGGAACTGACTGTTAAGCCTGTACTTGCAGGCCATATGAAAAGTGACCAACACACACTAAAAATTCTTACCTTACTCTGCAAACTTGACATTTGACTAGTTGTTCTCATGAGGCCCATCAAAGTTGACCATGGCATGTGTCCTGACTTTTGACATTGTGCAAAAAAAACAAAAAAATTATATATATATATATATATATATATATATATATATATATATATATATATATATATATATATAGGTTAGTCCCTTGGCTGACCATGAACTCCCACCAAGTTTGGTCCAGGTGACATAATAATTGCTCTAATTGATTTACTCATATACAAGTTGTCACTGGTCGAAAATTGATCTTGTCCTATGATTGTTTTCAAAACTTACTCCCTTACCTGCAAATCTAACAAGTTTGGTTTAAATCGGATCAATTTTGCTTATGCTGACCTTACCATGTGATCTTGACGTTGTACCTAGTGGTCTAAAAACAAGTTAACATCTTAGGTGGCCTTCAACCCTTTCACTTAGTCTTGTCGAAATCGGATTAAACTGCTTGAGAAAACGATTACACTGCAATCTGATCCTTGCTTATCCTACATAGAACCCAGTGCCATACATGTAGTGAGAGAGCAAGATGTTGAGATATTTATCAGCCTCATTAAACTTTCTCAGCCGATAACCGCCTGGATTATACTCTGTTGTATTGCCCACTACTGTCGTCTGAAAACAATAAGAACAGAAAAACTCTGGATGTATGGGAAGTGTATTAAGCCATCTGTCTCTGAGTGGACACACGCAGCTTGCAAATGAACGCGAATGAGACGATAAGGACACAAACAAACAGTCCAGTCCTGTCACACTGGCCCGACTGGTTCTTGGATAACTTACTGTTGTCATGGTGCTGGTAAGGTGAGTTCTTGCTCCTGGCTAGGGAGAGAATTGAAATATGGTGTGTTACGAACAAACAAGGGTTTTCGGCTTATCTGTTCTGAGCTTAAGGTTTTTCACAATGAAGCATTTCAGTTTTGATCTATTAGATGACAATGCCATTCTCGTTCTGCTTTTCACTGAAGACCGATGGAGGCGCTGCCCCTTTATTTTTAAGTAAATCTTGGATAAGCTGGCGACATTTATTGCCTTGCAATGTCATTACATGGCTATATTTGTGCATAGTATTAGTGCATATAATATATATATATATATATATATATATATATATATATATATATATATATATATATATATACACACACACACACACACACACACACACACACACACACACACACACACAGAGAGAGAGAGAGAGAGAGAGAGAGAGAGAGAGAGAGAGAGAGAGAGAGAGAGAAATTCCATCGTCCGTTGTTTCACATCAGCAGTATAGACTGACCCCATATATTGGATGTCAGGCTTATAACTATGACATCCCATCATACTCCCTGTAGTAATAAGGATAGATTGGGAGATATTTAGGTAGCGAGGTAATTAGATGAAAACCAGTGGAGAATAGTTGCTACCAATATAAAGTTTTGAGGCATTGGATAGCTCGTTGTGGGATTGAATTTTCTCTGTCTCCCTTGCCCCTCTGTATCGTAGGTGAGGGATGGACATTCTTGGGTTATGGAGCTTTGTTGTGAGTATATCGTGATGTGGCGGACAGAGTAACATAGTGTGACGACTAACCTCTTACCATCCTATCTCCTATGTTTCCTTCTACCTTCTGTCGTTCTCTCGGGCTCTCTGACTGCTATAACTGACTGCTTGGTGGGGATGTATGCACTTAGTACTTTTCCAACACATGGGCTAATCCGGCGTTCACCAGTTACCCCAAGTGACGCTGTATAATGGGATTCTCGAGCGGCTGGGAAAAGTTTGCTGTGCACTCTGTATATGCATTATGGTTACAGGATGTGTACGTCTTTACCTGAGCACGAGACATTGCGAATGGTGCAAGTGGTACCTACTGTGCTATGAGATATGTACTAGTGCCCATAATTTTATAACTATTACATATGACATATGAATGCCCATATATTTATGTATGTATATCGGTAGGTCACGCCAAGCTGTCGTAGCTACGACCTATTTTGAGCTTACAATATACACAGTATATAGAAATAAGTTACATTGCTATTTATATGCTTCTTAAACAATCATTTTAATGAAAATACAATACTGAATAATTAAACAGAGTAACATAATTGTGGAAACATATTAACATTGTAACTATGTACATGTACTCCTTCAATCACACCCAAACCAAACCAAGGGCCAGAGACCCCCCAGCCCCGTATATACTCTGAATCAGGGTGCCCCAAGGATGGTTTTAGGGGGTCAAATTTCAGATTTCGGTCATTTGATGTCACCTGTAGTGTGGTCGCCTTTTTGGCCTGGGCAACGCTGGGTACCCCTTCAGCCCAATTTTTGGCATGGAGACTCACTTGTCCTCCAGTTCGGACACAGGCTATGTAAGGTTGACCTCAGAGGTCATTTGAGGTCACAGGTCGGAGGACATTTGAGGTAATCGGTAATAATAAACAAGTGCTCACAAATACTGTACGGTACTCTGCGAAAGCTGAAATATAAAGTTCCTGGACCTCTTATAATCCCTCTTCAAATGCACAAGAGGTAGATGGTCTTTCTGGAGTAGATAGAAAGACTGAACCAGAACAAATAGGATTCGAGTGTTCGACTTTCTGGCCCGGCAAGGCCGGGTATCCCTGGTAGTGTATATATATATATATATATATATATATATATATATATATATATATATATATATATATATATATATATATCCACTAGCAGTATAATAGTAATAAGGCGGTAAGTCTACAGTAGCCAATTATATGTGAGAGGGACTTTCTCTCTACGTATATGAGACATAATTACATAACAGAAAATGAATACATGTATGATTAAAGTAAGACTATACCTAATCCCACCACCGCCACCAGATTTAATAAGAATAGATAGGGAAGTATTTAGGTAGCCAGGTAGATACGTGAAAACCAATGAAGAATCAATGCTACCAATATGAAGTTGTGAGGTGCTGGATAGCTGATTGTGGGATTAGGTTTTCTCTGTCTCTCTTGTATCGTAGGTAAGAGGTGGACATTTTTGGGTTACGGAGCTTTGTTGTGACAGTTATATCGTGATTTGGTAGACAGAGTAACGTAGCGTGATGCCTAACCTCCTGCTATCTTATCTCTTAAGTTTCCTTCTACCTTCTTTCGTTCTCTCGGGCTCTCTGACAGCTATACCTGACTTCCAGGAATATGATGTGTGTAATGTCTAGTAATTTTCCACCACATGAGCTAATCCGGCGTTCACCAGTTACCCCAGGTGATGCTGGATAATGGGAATCTCATGCCTCTGAAAAATGACTGGTATGCATTCTGTGTATGCATTCAGGTTACAGAATGTGTACTTCTTTACTTGAGCACCGGACGTTGCATGTGTTTTTTTTTTTTTTTTATGCGAGGAAGAAGGAACCAAAGGCCATGAGCCCGCAGTAACAGTTCCCTCCAAGAGAAAAACAAAATACAATATAGAGCCAAATTCAAGATCCGATCATTTTGAGATGCCTGGACACACTGCGTTTGAAAGACTGGAGATCATAGGCAGCAGGAAATACAGACAGAGGGAGACAGTTCCGGAGCTGACCTGTTGCATAAATGAAAGACTGGGAGTAACGGTTAACTCTTGCATTAGAGAGTTGGACAGAAAAAGGATGAGAGTTTGCTGCCAGACGGGTGCTACGCGCCCGTCGTAGAGGTGGAGGAATGCAAGCAGACAGTTCAGAAGAGCAGTGACCATTAAAGTAGCGATAGAAAAGAGATAAAGATGCAACAGTGCGGCGAAGAGACAGAGGTTGAAGAGAGTCAGTAAGAGGCGGAGAGTTAATGAGACGAAAAGCCTTTGACTCCACTCTATTGAGAAGAGCTGTATGTGGGGAGCCTCCCCACACATGAGAGTTGTACTCCACACAGGGGCGGATAAAACCCCTGTATTGAGTCAACAATTGTGCAGGGGTAAAGAAAGAGCGGAGTCGGCTTAGCACACCCAATCTCTTGGAAGCAGATTTTACAAGAGATGTAATATGATCTTTCCAAGATAAGTCCCGAGTAAATGAAACCCCAAGCATGTTCAAGGATGATGCAGGATTAAGCTGAATATTATTAAACGTTAGTGGGTATACCTGTGGAAGATTTTGTCGGGTTGATAGGTGTAAGAACTGAGTCTTAGATGCATTAAAGACAACCATATTATTTTTACCCCAGTCAGAGATACGAGCCAAATCAGACATTAGGTGTGCCACAGCCTCATCCCTTGCTTGTTGAAGTAACTGTTGAGATGGGCGTTGCGGGAACCGAATGGAAAGGTGAAGGGTGGAGTCGTCAGTGTATGAGTGGATAGGGTTAGATGTACAGCTTAGAAGATCATTGATGAATAAAAGGAAGAGAGTTGGTGATAGGACAGAGCCCTGAGGAACACCACTGTTGATAGATCTAGGAGAAGAACGATGGCCGTCTACAACAGCGGCTATAGAACGACCAGAAAGGAAGCTAGCGATGAAGGCACAGATAGAAGGATAGAAACCGTAGGAGGGCAGTTTGGAAATTAAAGATTTATGCCAGACTCGATCGAAAGCCTTTGAGATATCAAGTGCAGTGGCAAAGCTTTCGCCAAAGTCCCGAAAGGAGGATGACCAGGAGTCTGAAAGGTAGGTGAGAAGATCGCCAGTGGAGCGTCCCTGACGGAACCCATACTGACGATCGGAAAGAGTTGAGAGCATTTAGTATGGATGAAATTATTTTTAGTAGAGCGAAGAACAGACTTAGCACGATTCTGGGCAGAAACGTAAAGATGATGTGATTCAGGGGTGGGTTGGCTCCGGTACCTTTTGTAGGCCCTCTCCTTGATGCGGACAGCATTAGAACAAGCGTGATTAAACCAAGGCTTTCTTGCATTAGTCAAAGGATATGAGAAAGGAATGTATGCTTCCATGCCCGAGAGAATAACCTCCGTAATGCGCAAGGCACCCTCAGATGGCTCACGGCCATGGAAGCAATAATCATTCCAGGGAAAATCAAAGAAGTACTGCCTGAGGGCCTCCCAGTCCGCGGCTCCAAAATGCCACAGACGACGTTTCACTGGAGGGTCCACAGGCCGTACCGGAGTGATAGGACAGGTTAAGGTAATAAGGTTGTGATTGGAGGAGCCCAACGGAGAGAAAAGATTAACAGAGTAAGCAGAAGGATTAGTTGTGAGGAAGAGGTCAAGTATGTTGGAGCTCTCTCCAAGGCGGTCAGGGATACGGGTAGGGTGCTGTACAAGCTGCTCTAGGTCATTAAGGATAGAAAAGATGTAGTCTTGTTCACCAGGTGGATCCGTGAAAGGAGAGGAGAGCCAAAGGTGGTGGTGAACATTGAAATCTCGAAGAATGGAGATTTCAGAGAAAGGAGAAATGGATAGAATGTGTTCCATCGTAGAAGTAAGATAGTCGAAGAATTTTTGATAGTCAGTAGAATTAGGGGATAAGTAAACAGCACAGATATATTTAGTCAGAGAATGACAGGAAAGCCGAAGCCAGAGTGTGGAGAATTCAGAAGAATCAAGTTCAGGAACACGAGAGCAAGATAAGTCGTTGCGTATATATACACAACAGCCACCTTTGGCTTTGAAATGAGTATAGAGAAAGTAGGAGGATACAGAAAAGGGTTTGCTGTCAGTTGCCTCAGACAGCTGAGTCTCCGTTAGAAAAAGATGGTGAGGTTTAGAGGAGGAGAGGTGGTGCTCAATAGAGCGAAAGTTAGAGGAAAGGCCGCGAATGTTGCAGAAATGAAGAAGAACAGAGTCAGACCGTGGTTCCAGGCACCTTGAGTCGTCACCGGGAGACGGGCAGATGGTGGGGGCATTTATGGTCCCCCCCCCTGGGGACTCCGAGGCTTGATAAGACGACGCCATTTTGGTAAATTTTGAATAGGAAGTGTAGTGTGTACTGTGCATGTAGTTTGGTGAAGATAGTTAGAGAAATTTGTACTGGAGAGCATGCTGACCTACTCTCTGTGTAACTGAGACACTGGAAAAGTTCAGCAAAGGGGGATGGTCAGGAACTAGTCCTGAGGGCTGATGAAACGGGAGCTCCAGCACTCCCTGTCATCAGCTTTCCATCCACCTCGGGAGTACTGCCCTGCTCGACTGTTTTGCTATGAGATACTAGTGCCTATAATTATTACATGACTGTAACTATTACATATGACAATAATGCCTATACATTATTGCCTACATATCTGCATCTTCAACGAACAGAAGCACATACTCAGTATGAATTGTTAAGACAGTTGGGTGCATTTTATTTATTGCAAGAAATATAATTTAACATGTTAACGAATCGTATAGGTGTTGTTATCAAAACGAATACTGATCTTTAAACGATTCGTTACCCAGCCACGTATAATATCATGGGTCAAACACCACGATCGCCATTGGAAATTTCCGACCATGACGTCACTTGGCATGGGAGAATCGGACTCTAACATGATATGTGCCAACAAACGGAGATTTCGCCCTATATAACTCAACTATGACCCAGGTAAACACAGAAACTATAATACAACCCCCTCCACCCGCCACCTTGCAGCCCAAAGACTATGGTTTTTTCATATTACCTTGGCCCAGATTTTCTTCCTTTTTCAGCTTATATTTGGACGTTCAGTGACGAAATAAGGCAACGATACGGCTCTACCTCGTTTCCATAGTACTTCTTCGTTTATAGCATCAGTCTTGTATTGTTCTATTGCTTCAGTTGGGCGTCCATGATGGATCATAGTCAATTTTCGGCCAAGCTGGAGTAAAAAGAGTATAGGGAAAGATAACATCGCTCTGAGGTGAACCGGTACCAAAAGACTCTGAGCTGAGAGTGAGGTGATGCAGGAGATAATGGCAGGTGACAGACGTAAGTGATTTGTGACATTGGTTGCTGGGCGAGGGGAATGAAAAAGTAAGTCATTTGTTAAGTCTGATATAGAGATCATTATAATGTTGAAAAAATGGAGAAAGAGTGTGATTTGTTAGACAGGGTGTACTGTGTGAGGTGTGTGAGGCAGGGTGTGTTTGGTGTGTGAGGCATTGTATGGTGTGTGAGACAGGATAGGTGTTTTATGTGAGGCAAGGCGTGTGTGGTGTGCGTTGTAAGGTTTGGTGTGTGAGGCAGGGTGTGTGTTGTGTGTGAGGCAGGGGTCGTATGTGAGGAAGGGTGTGAGTGGTGTGTGAAGCATTGTGTGGTGTGTGAGGCAGGGTTTGGTGCATGGGGCTGGGTAGGGGTGGTGTGTGAGGCAAGGTGGGATTGGTGTGTGAAGCAGGGTGGGTGTGGTGTGAGAGGCAGGGTTTGGTATATGAGGCAGGGTATGTGTGGTGTGCAAGGAAATGTGTGGTGTGTGAGGCAGGGCTTGGCGTGTGAGGCAGGGTGTAGGTGGTGTGTGAGGCATTGTATGATGTGTGAGGCAGGGTATAGTGTATTAGGCAGGGTATGTATAGTGTGCGAGGCATTGTGTGGTGTGTGAGGCAAGGTCTGTTTGGTGAGTGATGAGGGGCAATGATGTTTTTTTTTTTTTTTTTTTTTTTTTTTTTTATGTGTCCGACTCTGGGCATAGGCTTCACAGCCTGCTCTCAAGGCCCAGCAGTCCTCCTACATACCATGCACCTCTACATGTCACCACTTCGGCGCTAACACCCACCGTCCATATTGAATACATGCTAGGGCTGTCTCATACAGGACTGGTGTATTGGTATTAGCGGGGGTATTTTTAGGACATGTCGGCGGGGCTTCTGGTAGATCAGTAAAGCCTGATTTAATGTAATTCAAATCCTTCAACTGTTCCCTGCCCCAGCGGGGATTTGAACCTGGGTCCCTTGGGACTGTAGCCCACCTCTCTACCGATTGAGCCATCGCTTTCGAGTGTATAGTATTGTAGGTGGAGTCTAAACCTTCAAGTGTCAGTTTGTCGGCCTTTTCCATATTCAGCCCTTCTGGTCCTGTGATATGATTCTCTCTCTCTCTCTCTCTCTCTCTCTCTCTCTCTCTCTCTCTCTCTCTCTCTCTCTCTCTCTCTCTCTCTTATTTCAAGCCACCAGTAGTCTCCAGCCACGATCATGAAATAATTCAAATGGAGTTACCGTAGGTTGAATTGGTTAGAAGTCGGGAGTTTTACTTTGCTCTTAATGTTTGACTTATGGTCGATATAGTTAAGAAAAATGTAGGTTAATGAACGAATTAACTATATAATTGGTTCCTTCTATTAGCCCAGAAGAAAGATATTAATAAAATCTTCTAATTTAACCTTTCACTGGCATCTATGTCCACTTCAGGATGTGATCATTTTCTCGGAAGCTGAGTGATGGCTAGAACTAACCGTTCCCCATGCTGGCGAAGTACAATGGAGGGAGGGTGCTTATATGAAGAGTGATGAATATAGAAGTCGAAGCGTTATACATTATGTTTTATGTGTTTCAGAGTCTGTTTATGTCATCAGTAGCACGGGCAAGGTGGAAATATAGCCCATTCAAACAAAATAAAGGATACCCAGCCAGTACCCAGTTTTTAAATGACCTTCAAGGTTGGCCAATCCTAGACTGGGTCAAAAACATCTCGAAATGAGTATGTTAATCACCGAGCAACCATAGCGTCTGTGTTCTACTCGGGCTAATGCAGTAATATATTATTTGGCTTAGGGAAACCTCTCACTATCCATGAGATTGCGGAGTGAAAAAATAAAGATATTTCTTTGGGAAAGATTAGATTCTAGTTTGTATATGTGTTGAAAAAGGACAGGTATACATGAATGGCGCGTGCCTACTTGCTTGATGTAATTTTGTATGGAAATTTTTGTTGAATAAAATCACTGGCACGCTCAAAATGGCCAACCTAACTCGCCCATAGGTAAATTATCATACCACGTTCTTTCATCTCCGACCACTCCTCTTCACCCACCCCATTTGTTATCGATCCCTTTCCTTATTAAACGTTTTTTTTAGTTGATAATATTGGCAGGTAAACTTTTTTGTTTTGATTCTTCTTCACAGTGAATTTTTACCTCGATGTCCTCCCTCCCTCCCATGCATACGTGTCTTGAATTTTATCTCTCTATTTATCACCCAATCCTTTTTTGCCCCACTAGGGACATAGAGGCCTGGGGTTAGGTTATTCAATCTTGACATTTTAGGCTTGTCCTTCCTTGAGTGGTCTCAAGTGACCAATAAATCTCAATAACCCTTGGATGCAAGACCTTACTGATCCCACCAGGCGCCACTTGGTTACTTGATACCACCCGACATTGAATATGTCATCCAGGATTAGAGGAAACCACAAGAGCCTTGTGTGCTTATCAGAGCGCTTGGTACTTGTCTAAATCTGAACTATCTTTGAACAACGATTCACCTTTGGGCAAGTGTCTTGCCGCAAAACACTTGCCTAAATAAGAGCCGTTTCTGGAGTGCTACCACCACCGCCGCAGCTACCACCACCACCATCACCATCACTACAGGTACCATAAAAAAAAAAACTACCACAACAACTACCACCATCACCATCACTACAGCTACCATAAAAAAAACAACACCACCACAACAGCTACCACCACCACCACAACAACAACAGCTACCACCACCACCATCATCATCACAGCTACCACCACCACCAAAACCATTACCACAGATATCACAGCATCCATCATCACAGCTACCACCACCACCACCACCGTAACAGCAGCCACAACCACCTCCATCACAGCTGCCACCTGTACCATCAGCACCAGCACCATCGTTATCATAGCTACCACAATCACCAGCAGCACCACCACATCTATCACTATTTTCTGCTGAATAAAATAGTCTCTTTACAGCATCAGTGAAGTAACAAACATTGGACTATAGATTTGCAACCCTCTCTCTCTCTCTCTCTCTCTCTCTCTCTCCAAAGACGCGTGAAACTCAGAGGAAATGCCTCTCAATGTCTTCCACGTGCGCGTAATATAACAAAAATACGGACAATTATTAGGATCGAAAACACCTCATCAGAAAATACCAATCAATATTAAATAAAAATTGGCTCTTCTGGGACTCAGTTCCAAAAATCATGCATAGTTACATCACAATCCTTTACCAAGATTTGGCTGCACTACACACACACACACACACACACACACACACACACACACACACACACATATGGAGAGAGAGAGAGAGAGAGAGAGAGAGAGAGAGGTAGCTGATTGTTGTATATTAGATTCCATTACCACTAGGACAGGTATAGTGTGTTCAGATGAGGGCCGTTTTTCAGCTGCGTCTTCTACAGCTCAAAATCTACGTATAGCGGCTTCCATGCTCGGCACTTTCTTAAATGTGAGCTGATTTTGAACCATGCATCTGTTTGCTCGCATCCAGTGATTTATGAGTCGAAGCATTTGTCCAGATGAGAGCCGTTCCTATGGCGAAACATGAAACTCCACGGAAATGCCCTGTAATATAACACCAAAGGGGCAGTCATTAGGAGTCAAACACCCCTCCAGAAAATATCAGTCGATATGAAATTGAAACCTGCTCATCTGTTACCCAGTTCCAATAAGCCTGTCAAGTTTCATCAGCACTTTCACAAATGAGAACTGTTTCTGGTCCACGCTTCCTTGCTCGAAACCAACGATTTACTCGTCGACACAATAGGATGTGCTGAATGCCCCGATAGAGAAAGTGCCGTTCAGCACTGTCTCTTGAAACCAATGGAGAAATCAGGGGTTAAAACACCTCTTTAGAAAGTATCAATCGACAAAAAACTGAAACCGGGCTATCTGTGATCCAGTGCAACCATCCTGCCAAGTTTCATCAAAATCCTTTTTCCAGTTTTGGCTGCACTGCATCCTCTCACAGACATACACACAGGGTTAAAGTATATTAGATACGACTTTCATTCAGTGGTGAGTTATCTGAAGATAGGACTAGAGCAAGTGAGTGGATGAGCGCCCCATCTGCCATCTGAATATTACCAATACTCATAGCATATGATAACAGTATGGCAACGAAAGTAAGGCCTCTTGCTCTTATAGTTTCATTAAACAATTCACATACCGTACAACCAGTATGCGGTATACACGGAACACACATACAGGAATTCAGTAATATTTTGATTGCACTGGCTCTTTTTAAGTAATGCACATGTGTAAGATAATAATTTTATATAGCCGCATATACACTGGTGTGAAGCACATCTCAATGACTACCAGGTTTACTCTCATATATAATTAATATAGTTTCTCTTTTATCATATGTACCATATTATGTTTACGTGTATGTGCTTTATTTATATGTGCGTATACAAAATTTATGTATGTGCAAATGTTGCCTAGCAATCCATTCCTATCAGTATCTTCCACTGTTCCATTGTGCCCCCCTGATACCTTCTCATATCTCCCAGTTTGGCATCAGCCCACATTTTTAAGAATCATCTATTAGTCAGAGAACCGAGACTATGATTTTGTTCTGTGACCTTAACTTTTGGGTAATTATTGTCAAACCTGATTTATTCAATTTTGTCTGACTTCTGACTTCTCCAAGTTTGGTGAAAATCGTATTTGAACACTGCGAGCTGATTTTGCAAGGGTGTAAAAAACAGCATATATAAATGTAATCGTTTTGGCTCAGCTTAATTGCGCGTGTCTTCTGTTTTGCGATGCCCTGGGTGTAAATTCGAAAACTAACCATGGCAGTCATTTGAAGTCAGAACTGATATGCATTACATGTACACAGAGTTACATAAACTACAGTTCTTAGGTAGGGTAATGTGTGTTCAAGCCTTCTCGAGTCATAGTGAAGAATGAAGATATATGCTGAGCCACATGAACACAAGCATTACAAGACGTGGGTATTCAAGTGTATGGGTCTCACACTCCTTTTCGAATCGTACTTGATCAGTATGGCAACGAGTAAATTCTGGCTGTCACCCACCTAAAATGTAGATGGCCAGAGCCAGCAGTGGCCAATACACGGTCGGACAATGACACTGGCACAGATTTTGACACCAAAAGGAGTGGGAAAATTTATTCATATGGAACACACATTTGGTTTATTACAAAAGAGGAAACGTGTGGTAACTTAGGGTTAGGACAATTCTAATTACTCTGTTACAACTAACATCAGACGATTTTATTCTGCTGAAAGTTAAACACGTCAGCCTGATATGTCAGTGCTGTATCACCGTTAATTCTTTCTTCATCGGGACTCTTAAGTTTATTCCAGGTAACACCGGACATATTGTTTTCAGCTAGGGTAAACCTATGAGTGCTAAGTTATTAAGAAAAAGAGGATAAGGACCCAATTTGATTCGTTCCCGCTTTTCTCCACTCCTTACTAATTTTTAAACATAACAGTGAACACAAGAATAATACGAACAGTTGGGTGTATAGTTAGAAAAGGGAGTATGAACAGTGAAGCCGAAAAGAGTGGAAAAAGAACATTATAGTGAGAGATGGAAGACATAGAGAAATAACTGGGAGAAACCTGGAGACGGTTCTGACACGGCTATTTCATTTTGGTGGGTTCCCATAGAGGAGAAAAAAGACGCAGAGGTGATGATAATGATGATGAAACACAGGTATTACTTCCTTCATCTTCTCCCAGTAACTTGCGAGATTACGGGTTTTTAATACCACTTACATGTTTAGCTAATCTCTATACTGGAATAACAACGGGAACAGTTCATAAATACGGCAATGAAAGAAGCGATGTGAACTGAGGTACGCAGAAATGAGGGCAATACCGAGAAGGTTTTTGTACTGAAAAATTGATGCATTCCACACACTATTTATTTATTTACTTTCTAAACTCGGAGAGAGAGAGAGAGAGAGAGAGTAGGTGGGTACTATGGGTTTCAGAGGCAGTGGAACACTGGTTTTCGGCAATAACTTGCTATGAAAGCGTTGGATTACGATGATATTTTACTAGGGTATGTTTCAGACCCAACCAAACTGGCGTCAGTAAGGATTATTACCAACTGTGGAGACTTAAGACACTTATTAGAGTAAAATTAGCTTGCGAGGCGACAGAATGAGCCATCGCTTGTGCGAGGCTAGCGTGACGTATAGTTATGACGTTATGTAGGCACCGCCCATCCGGATACTCCAAATATAACGATGCTAGTAAGGCAGGACTCTGTCCGAAAACGTCAATTCATGGCCTTGGTCATGACACGAACAGAAAATGAATCAAGGTATGGAAATAATGCATTGCTTCGGAGTGAGAATGAAACGCCATAGCAATACCAAGGATACAGACACACATACCAACACACGTTTCGTCACTTACACATTTGTAATGTTGGAAGCGTACGTCAATCAGGGGATATAGGGAGTTATACACCTCAAATGGATGGTATTTCCATATATGATGATAACATTACAATAATTCACATCTCTGCGTTAAAAATGGATAACTTCCTTATAGCCCTATACGAAATACCAGGCTTAGTTTTCAAATATAGGCAACATTTTCCGTCTACCAAGGCAGACACCCACCCTTTCCAATATTTCACCCATACGATGATTAGGGGGCGGTGTCTATATGGACAACGTCAAAGTGACGTCACGATATGAGTGAGGGGGCGGGGCATTTCCCCGCTAGCCTCGCTCCAGCAATGGGTAAAACAGTCGCCTCGCATGCTTATTTTCCTCTTATACGTGTCATAGGTCTCCGCATTTGGTAATAAACCATACTGACGCCAGTTAGATCGGGGTCTGAAACATACCCTGGTAAAATATCATCGTAATCCAACGCTTTGATAAAAAGTTATTGCCGAAAAACATTGTTCCACTGCCTCTGGAATCCATAGTAGGTAGGTAGCTGATTGTTGTATATTTGATTCCATTACCACTAGGACAAGCACAGTTTGTTCAGATGAGGGCCGTTTTTCAACTCAGAATCTGCTCAAAATCTACGAGTAGCGGCTTCCATGCTCAGCACTTTCTTAAATGAGAACCGTTTCTGAACCATGCATCGGTTTGCTCGCATCCAGTGATTTATGAGTCGACGCATTTCTCAAATGAGAGCCGTTCGTGTGGTGAAGCATGAAACTCCACGGAAATGTCCTTTAATATAACACCAAAGGAGACAAGTATTAGGAGTCAGGACACCCCATCAGAAAAATATCAATCGATATGAAATTGAATCTGGCCCATCTATTACGAATTTCAATAATCCTGTCAAGTTTCATCAGCATTTGCTCAAATGAGTGTTGTTTCTAGTTCACGCTTCCTTGCTCGAAACCGACGATTTACTCGTCGACGCAATAGAATGTGCTGAGCGGCCTGATAGAGAAAGTGCCGTTCAGCACTGTTTCTTGAACCCAATGGAGAAATCAGGGGTTAAAACACCTCTTTAGAAAATATCAATCGACATAAAACTGAAACCGGGCCATCTGTGATCCAGTGCAACCATCCTGCCAAGTTTCATCAAAATCCTTTTTCCAGTTTTGGCTGTACTACATCCACAGACATACTCACAGGGTTAAAATATATTAGATATGACTTTCATTCAATGGTAAGATATCTGATGATAGGACCACAGTGAGTGAGTGGATGGGCGCCCCATCTACCATCTGAATATTACCAATACTCATAGCATATGATATCAGTATGGCAACGAAAGTAAGGCTTCATGCTGTTCTACTTTCATTAAACAATTCACATACCGTACAACCAGTATGCCGTATACACGGAACATACAAACAGGAATTCAGTAATATTTAGATTGCACTGACACTTTTTTAAGTAATGTACATTTATAAGATGATGATGATAATTTTGTATAGCCTCATACACACTGGTGTGGAATACATCACTCTGACTACCAGGTTTATTCTCATATAATTTGTATAGTTTGCCTGTTACCATATGTACTGTATTATGGTTACGTGTATGTAATTTATTTATATGTGCGTAAGCAAATCAACGTATTTACGTATGTATAAATGTTGTCCAGTAATCCATTCCTATCGGTATTTTTCACTGATCCTTTGTGCCCCTCTGATACCATATCATATCTCCCTGTTTGGCCTCAGCCCATTTTTTAAGAATCACCTATTAGTCTGAGAACCGAGACTATGATTTTGTTCTGTGACCATAACCTTCGGGTAATTACTGTCAAAACTGATTTATTCATTCTTGTCTGACTTTTACTTTTCCAACAAGTTTGGTCAAAATCGTATTTGAAATGTGTGAGCTGATTTTGCAGGGGTGTAAAAAACAGCATAGATAGATAGATATAATCGTTTTGGCTCAGCTTAATTGCGCGTGCCTTCTGTTTTGCGATGCCCTGGGTTTAAATTCGAAAACTAACCATGGCAGACATTTGAAGTCAGAACAAATATGCATTACATGTACAAAAAGTTACATGAACTACAGTTCTTCGATTGGGTAATGTGTGTTCACGTTTTCTCGATTCTTTCTGAAGATATACGCTGAGCCACATAAACGCAATCATTACAACACATGGGTATTCAAGTCTATGGGTCTCACACCTCTTTCCGAATCGTACTTGATCGGTATGGCAAAGAGTAAATTCTGGCTGTCACCCTCCTAGAATGTAGATGTCCAGAGCCAGCAGTGGACTATACGCGGACGGACAATGACAAAGGCAAAGATTTTGACACCTAATGCAGTAGGAAAATTTATTCATATGAGACACACACGTGGCTTATCACAAGAATCGAAAAGTGAGTTAACTTAGGGTTGGAACAACTCTGAATGCTCTGTTTCAGCTAACATCAGACGATTTTATTCCGCTGAAAGTTAAACACGTCAGCCTGGACAAGTTAGTGCTGTTACAGTTAATTATTTCTTCATCGGGACTCTTTTCAGTTTATTCCAGGTAACGCCGGATATTTTTTTTTCAGCTAGAAGTAAGCCTAGGAGTGCTAAGTAATAAAAAAAAAAGAGGATAAGGACGCTATTTGATTCGTTCCCTCTTTTCTCCACCCCTTACTGTTTTTTATACATAGCAGTGAACACAAGAATAATACGAACATTTGGATGTATTGTTAGATAAGGGGATGTACAGTGAAGCCGAAACGGATGGAAAAAGTACATTATAGTGAGAGAACGAAGACACAGAGATGTAACTGAGAGAAACCTGGAGGCTGCCCTGACACGGCTCTTTCATTTTGGGGGGTTCCCAGGGAGGAAAAGACAGACGCCAGAGATGATGATGATGACGATGATGATGAAACACGGGTATTGCTTCTTTCTTCTTTTTCAGTAACTTAAGAGATTACGGATTTTTGATGCCACTTACATGTTTAGCTAATCTATGTGCTGGAATAACAGGGGAAACAGTTTATAATACGGCAATGAAAGAAGCGATGTGAACTGAGGCACGCAGAAATGAGGGCGATACCGAGAAGGTTTTTGTACTGCAAAATTGATGCATTCCACGCTTTATATTTATTTATTATATTTTCTAGAGAGAGAGAGAGAGAGAGAGAGAGAGAGAGAGAGAGAGAGAGAGAGAGAGAGAGAATGTTTACAGACAAATAATTTTGGAGATTCTGACCACATTACAGTGGTGCCATATCTTACAAGAATTTGCGTACTGCGGGAGATGTAGCATTTCTGAGATTTACTGAACACTACAGTAAAAACTGCTTGTAATGTCTTTTCTATTTGCTAGGCACTTTGATACCATGAGTGATATGGTAGTGCGAGCTGAAACGTGAATATGTAAGAGGATAAATAGTGTTTCCGACTGCTGTCAGCTAGTTTCCAAGACGAAGAACGAGGAGGGAGGGGGATGTGAGTTGAAGAGAGAGCAACATGACGGTGAAGGACACAATAGCAAGGCGGGGATTCGTTCAGGACCACCCCTTTCAGGATTAAGGCAGACAGACAGACAGATAACGATAGATTAATCGATAGATTGAAAAATCGGTAGATAGACAGACAGCTAACTACGTATCTACTGTAGATAGTATAGATGAAGCGAACATATTAAAATTATAATATTCTCACATCTTGCGGGAAGTTGGTAAAGCTTCTCTTATTACAGTATTTAGACATATGTTTTATACAGGATAATTATCTACAACATCAGCTTGTCAAATACTGTGTACTGAATTACAATTTTATTTGCTCCTAGAAATAACAGTGAAAGGAGTGACAAAACCGCACAGATATTAACGGTTGAGTGAGAGTGTAAGTACAGAAAATACTGATGTGAACTGCAGATTTTGATATATTTTAGTAGTTTAGATGTTAAACAGTGTTTCATGAGTTAAATGATTTATACAGATAAATGTGGCAAATTTAGGAGAAAAGATTTTGAGTAACTTATCAGGCTGCTTCACTGGGAGGGGCCAATGAAAAGGAAGTACGAAATTTATTCTTAAATGACAATTACAAGGATCAACAATATAAACCTGAATTAAAGAAAATGATAATAGTTTCCGTCTTTAAGCATTCCAGTCCGATGACGTCTTGTTCCATTTTGTTCCAGCTACTTACAAACGACTTTATTTAGCTTAGGAAAGGCATCTTGTGTCGGAGGATGAATGATGTCAGAAACTAACCTCTACAGTCAGAATAGATGCGAGACCATCATGGCCTGAATAAAAGGCGTCGCTAAGTCAACGGGAGTGAAGCACAACGTGTCCGAAAAACCTTAGGGAGTGACTGACAGACAGGACTCCAACAGATGTCCCGCATCCAGAAGTCTCTCCAAGGCTGAATAGAACTGTCTAGATAGCAAGAATGTAACTGTATGTAGGTCGTCGGTAGGATGCAGGACTGACTGACTCGTTGTCACATGAGACACATTACATCCAGTCGCACCAGGGGCTTCCGTATTTTTTTTTTTTTTTGGGGGGGGGGGCAGGGAGGATAGCAGGACAAGGGCAGGTAATTGATCCCCTGGATTTTTATATCATAATTTTGAAGCACAATATTGTAATAACAGGTCAATCAAGGTTTTGCTGATAACTGATGTTGTAGTTCGTAAAACTTGGATTATATAATATTTAGCTCAATAATTTCTTCAATTACTCTGTCCAGGGTTTACCTAAAGCTTTACATTTTACATAGTTTACAAAGATATCCTTAATTCTCTCTCTCTCTCTCTCCCTCTCTCTCTCTCTCTCTCTCTCTCTGTTTGTCTGTCTCTGTCTCTGTCTGTCTGGCTATCTGTCTCTGTCTGTCTGTCTCATAATTCCATTGCCTGTCTGTCTGTATTCATAATTCCATTGCCACAATACATACGCACGTTTTGCAGCAAGTACGAATAACTCTTTGCTTACAAGATCTGGCTGAAGTTAGCTCTGTTGCATACCTTGTTTTCAGTGTAAGCCTAATGGGTTACCTTAACGTCTTCTGTCAGATACATATTTTAGTTTATTCTCGATTCTTTCAAACGATTATACTCGACTTAAGAAACGTCTCCTGTACTGGAGTTAATGAAAAGTATATGTAACTCCTCCAGATGGAAAAGTTTCTTCCAATTGCAATTTAAGTTTCTGAAAGCATGAGGTATAAACAAGAAACGCGTGATTTGCTCACGCCATGAGGCCTGAACAGTGATATTTTGATGACTTCTCCCTTCATGGAAGGACCGACAAAAACTTTAAATTCATTGTACCATAAATTATAAAAATATCTAGACCTAATAGAACCTAAAAATCTATCTATCTATGTACCTAGGCAGCTTTCCCCAAGGAAAGGGAGGTAGCCGAGACAGGACGACACACTTCCCATTTACTCATCCATTCAAACACATTCATTCGCATCTTAGCCCCAAAGGGGAGAAAGGACAGATCTTCACCGCACCACACAGCACAAGGGTTAACTGCGTAGTGCAAGCAGTGACATCCACAGCAGGGCCCAACAGCAGAGCTGGTTTACCCCTGCCACATCATAATAGACCCATCCTCTTACCCGCACCTGACCTGACTAGCTGATCAGACTAAATGCGGGAGAATATCCCCTCAAGGCTGCGTCATCATTTATTCATTCACAATTTCTCTCCATTTATTTCTGTCATGCACAGCCACTCTTCCTTGCTCAACAGACATCCCTCTCGCATCCAGTGCTCTCTTCACACTGTCCATCCATCCTATTCGTGATCTCCCTCTCACCCTTACACCTCTCACATCAGAACTAGTTAGCTTTTTCACCAATCGCTCATTATCCATTCTCTCCATATGCCCAAACCATCGCAACACCCTCTGCTCAACTCTATCGGCCATCTCCCGAACAACTCCAGTTCTCCATCGCACTTCATCATTTCGCACTTGATCCTTACGCGTCACTCCACACACACTCCTCAGACACCTCATCTCCATTACATTCAAACTTTTCCTCTCTGCTACACCCATATTCCATGTTTCAGCCCCATATAACGCAGTCGGTACCACAACACCCTCATACAGCCTTGTCTTTACATCCATTCTAAGTGAACAACATCTAAACACTTTTTTCATTCCTCCCACCACCTTCCCTATTTCAGTCATTCTAAACTTCACTTCTGCATCTATTCTTTCATCCACAGCAACATGTGACACAAAATATTTAAAACATTCTACCTCCTCAAGCAACTCACCATTCAAAACTATATTCATCCTCCTACCATCTACCGACCTCATCACTCTACTCTTATTCTCATTTACTTTCAATTTCCTCCTTTCACACACCTTTCCAAACTCCTCTGCCAACTGTCTCAATCTCTCCTCTGAATCAGCCACCTAAAAATACTGCAGATTAATTAGACCTTTAACATTTTCACTGTAGTGACGTCATTTTAATACTTGCTATCTTGAGATAATTTTATGCTGTCTTGGAGATATCTTTCAAACTGGAAGGAGTAGAGATTGTATTCATTAATCCCTTCGCCACGCAGACAGGGAATCTTTTAAGCTGAATGAAACACTCTGACATCAGCTAGAACAAACTGAAGAGACAAATGTCCAAGCAATGTGAAACAGTTGCGTCACCGGCATGCGGTCCTCAAACAAATGTATTAATTTCGGAGATACACATTAGATAATACATGACAAGGAAAACACACAACATACATTCCCACACACTGTGACACTGAACCGTCGAATTTACTGTACAACCTTATTTCAATTCGTATTTCAGTTCTACATGCAAAGAGGCGAGGAGTAAGGAGACCCCTCCCCCTCCCCCACATGCGGAAGCCCCTGGTGCGATTGGATGTAATGTGTCTCACGTGGCAACGAGTCAGTCAATTTTGCATCATGCCGACGACCTACATCCAAGTATATTCTTGTTATCTAGACAGTTCTATTCAGCCTTGGGGCGATTTTTGGATGCGAGACATCTGTTGGAGTCATGTCTGTCAGCCACTCCCTAAGGTTTTCGGACACGTTGTGCTTCACTCCCGTTGACTTAGCGACGCCTCTTATTCAGGCCATGATCGCCTCGCATCTTTTTTTTTTTTTTTTTTTTTTATGCGAGGAAGAAGGAATATGAGAGAGCCAAATTCAAGATCCGATCATCTGTTCTGACTGGGTGGGGTTAGATTCTGACATCATTCATCCTTCGACACAAGATGGCTTTCCTAACCTAAATACAACCGTTTGTAAGCAGCTGGAATATAATGGAACAAGATGTCATCGGACTGAGAAGCTTAAAGACGGAAACTATTATTTAAAAATGTTTGTCAGGTTTATATTGTTGATCCTCGTCAATGTCATTTAAGAAAAAATTTCGTACTTCCCTTTCATCGGCCTCTCCCAATGGGGCAGCATCTTTTCTCCTAAATTTGCCACATTTATGTAACTTACAGAACGAAAGAAAGTTTTAGGAAACATGAGAAAGGGACAGGATATGTAAGAAATAGAAAACTTGTGAAATGGCTATAACGCAAAGGAAATCGATATGATACGTAGGAAATAGACAGGACACGTAGAAAGTGGATGAGACATGTAAAATTGGTATACAATACGTATAATTTGAATATGGTACGTGGAAAATGATAAACAATTGACAGGATAACTAGATGACTGAGATGCCAAAAGGATACTTATAATGGAGAGCATACAAAGAAAAGGTAGAAGATGAGTAGGAAAATTATAGGATACGTAAAGGAAAAGATAAGATACGTACGAAATGGATAGGATGTGTATCAAACGGATAGCGTACGAGGGAAAGATACTCCTGCTTGGTCTAGCTGTCTGTCTACGTCTCATACCTGCCTCTCCACCTACTGTCCCACATCTTATACTCACCTACTACTCCAGTTCCCCTCATACCGAAACCTACTGCCCTATATCTTCCTCATGCCCACCTACGACTCCAGTTTCCTTGCATACCCACCCATGTACTGCCCTGTAACTTTCTCATACCAGTCTACCACTCCAGTCCCCTTCATACCTACCCACCTGATGCCCTACGTAATTCTTACTTTTTGCCTACCACTCTAGTCCCCTTCCCCCGCCCCCTCCATACTTACTTCTCCACCTACGGCCCTATATCTTTCTCATACCCACCTATCATTCCAGTCCATCCCCATACGTACCCACCTTAACCCACACTACCCACAAAACACACCAACCCCCACAACTGATTCCCACGTTTATTATATGATACGAATACTATTCCCACGCACCGAAATGCTTACCTACGACCAGCCCCTCCAGCTCATTTTTTTTCGTTTTTGTTCTTCTTCCATCCACCCCCCCCACTTGCTTTCCCCCCTACCCCCACATAGGGTCTGTGGTATGTCGTGCCTATGTGACAGTCTTCGTGTTTGGATAATGAGTAATGTGAAGATACTTTTATAAAGAGGTGGTGGATATGTGGGTGTTGATAAAAGGTGGTGACAAAGTGGGTGGTGGTGGATGAGTGGGTGGTGGTGGATGAGTGAGTGGGTGGTGGTTAAGTGGGTGGTGTGAAGTACCTAGTATGAGTAAGTGGTGGATAGACGAGTATTGTATAAGTGGGTGATGAATAAGTGCTTGAGGAATAAGAGGATGGTAGATAAGTAGGCCTAGGTAGTGGATAAGTGGCTGATGGGTAAATGGCTGGTGAGTAAGTGGGTGGTGGATAAGTAGGTGTATAAGTGAGTGGTCAATGAGTTGGTGGTGGATAGGTGGGTGATGGAGAGTAGCGGATTGGGACATGAAACCGGCAGAGGCATTTTTCGATCAAGTCAGGCCTCATTTTAAAACAGAGCAAGATGGTGAGTGAGTGTCGAGTAAGTGACTACAGGAATGTGGAGTGATGCGTGAGTGAGTGAGTGAGTGTATGAGTGAGGGAATGAGTAAGGGCGTAAGTGTATGTGAATGAGTGGGAAGTGAGTGAATGACAGGGGAGTGAGTGAGTGGGGAGTGAGTGAGTGACTGGCTGACAAAGTGGAGAGTGAGAAGGAAGAGTGAGTGAGTGTGTCGGGAGGGAGGGAGTGAATGATTAGAGTGAGTGTGTGGGGAGTGAGTGAGTGAGTAAGTGGGATGTGAGTAAGTCGGGAGGAAATGTGTACAAGGCGAGTGGGAAGGGAGTGAAAGAGTGGTGGACAATGAGGTGGTGGATATAAGATGAACAAGTGGTGGATAGGTGGGTGGTGGATAGGTGGGTGGTGGATAGGTGCGCGCTCGCTTTCTCACGCTTCGCATAGGTGGGTGGTCACTCGTTTCCTTGTTCTTTGCGCGCGTGGTGCGATCATTTCAGGTGGAATCCGAGTAACGTTTACTGTGCTGTTAAACTAGTCTAACGGGGAATTGTCACTATCAGGCTCTCAAGGCGACGTCGAAAACGGGCCCATGATGGTCCGTTTATGTGCTGTTCTAGTCTAACGTTGTTACTCGGAATTTTTTAGTGCAGCTAACCAGTTGATCGTGTTATGAATGAGGAGCAGCTTCGAGGAATGGAACCCAAGTTGTCCGCACGCAAGTCCGAGATATAAACCACTCGGCCACGTGAATGACCGGGCGCCAGTGAGCGTGAGTTGGTCAAATTTTGATCGACTCATTACAAAGTGGGTAAAAGAATGAATGAGGGTGATGGGAAGGGAGTTTTTTCAGATCAGGGTGAATGAGTGGGAATTTTGGTGCGATTTGAATGTGTAGTTTCGGCTGCCCAAAATCCACACACACACACACACAGACACAAGGCTACTGCTTTAAGTATATTAGATTACTGAGAGTGGGGAGATGAGTGGTTAAGTGAGGGAGTGGGAAGTAAGTGAGAAAATGAGAGTGAGTGAATGGGCAGTGAATGATTGAGTGAGGGAGTGAGGAATGAGTGACTGAGTGAGGGAGTGGTAAATGAGAGAGGTAGTGGGTAGCGAGTGATTGAGTGAGTAATTGTGAGAAAGTGTGTCAGTGGGAAGCAAGTGGGTTAGCATGTGGGAATTTGAGCATGCGTGTGTGAGTGAACAGTGAGTGAATGAGTGAATATAGTGAGTAAAATAAGTTAGGAGAAGGGGAATAATTAAGTTAATAGGAATAGAAGTAGAATGAGTGAGGACAAAATGAGAGGGACTGAGGGAAGAGAAAATGGAAATGCAGAATGATAGAGGAGTGGGTACGTGGGCGTGAAGTGTATATAGAGTATTCGTGTGCATAGAGTGAAATAGGAGAGAATGAAGCAAGTGTGAGAGAGGGAAGAAATGGGGATGGAGTAGGGAATAAAGCTGTAAGAAAATTTTTAGCTAGGGGGGAGCAGAGGAGAGAGGAGAAGTCAGAGTGAGAAGGAAGGGAGGGAATGGGAGCCAGAAATGGAACTTGGCTTTCCTGGAGAAGGGAAGGAAGAAGGAGGTAAGGAAGGAAATGAGGGAGAGGATAAGGGAAGAAAAGAGAGGGAATGAATAAGATGAGGAAAGGAAGAAGGAAATAAGGAAAGGAGGGGGGCCAAAGGTTAAAACGGTGCGGATACAGAGGGGAAAATAGGAGGCGAGTGGAGAGGTGGGGAGAGGGGTGACAGGCTGAGTTGGGGAATGAAGTAAGAAGGGGAAAGTAGTCAGAGGAGGAGGGAAGGGGCAAGGGGTTAAAAAGAGGGAGATGATAAGGAGCGAAAAGTAGGGGATGCTAGGCTAAATGAGACACAAAAAGTGGATGGGGGATATGTGTAGGATGAAATGGGGGGAAAAAGGAAGTAATGAGAGAAATGGTGGGGGATATACAGAGTGGGGGAATGAGAGTGGAGGATGAAGCAGTGGTGGTATGTATTAGTGAGGAGAGAGAGAGAGAGAGAGAGAGAGAGAGAGAGAGAGAGAGAGAGAGAGAGAGAGAGAGAGAGAGAGAGAGGCGGGAGGTAGGATGAGGAGAGGTAATGGAAAACAATAAGGGGCGTGGGTAGAGACATGAGTGAAATCTAGGGAGGGGAGAAAGGGGAAAGGACAGGAGGGAAAAATGTTGAAGGGGAAAGACGTGTGGTTCTGTAGGAATATCCGCCTATTCCCTATGTTTCCACTAAATTTGATTTCCTGAAGCCGGATCTGTTGTTATTTAGTTTTTTGTCACGATGAAGCTCTCTTCACATATGTTCTTTTATCAAGTTTCTTACCTTTGCTGATTTCTACATTCGGAATTTAATTGGACTTCTTTCGATACTCAATTATCAGTGGTCAGTTACAAATGACTGATGACGTTTCATATCTTGCCTGATTTCTGCGTACTGAATTTAATTAGGCTTCATTTGACACTATTATCTGTGGTTAATAATGAATGGTCTCTATCATTTTGTTGTGCTGCATCACAGTGATACACCTGCACTTATTCATCTCCTTTCATTCCGTCTTCCACTCATCCCATCTGTCGGCTTGAGTCACAGTAGAGTTTGGCAATGATGAGTAAAACTGTATCCCGACTGTAGGAAAGAAAAGAGTCTCGTCGTCGATAGACCCCCCCACCCCACCCCCCAAAAAAAAGGAAAAAAAAAATGTGTATACAGAGGTTCAAAAGCCTGCGACAAGGTATTCTACAACAAATAAATGTTATAATAAATGCAAGTACAGGACAGAGACTACTGGATGCCGGCCCCCAGGAACACCGGCTCATCGGGCATTGCCCAAATGCCCGTATGGCCAATCAGCCACTAGATAAGTGAGTAGTGAATGAGTAGGTGTTGGATAAGTGAGTAGTGAATGAGCAGGCGGTGAAGTGAGTGGCGAATGAATAGGCGGTGGATAAGAGGGCGCTGGATAAGTGGATGTTTGATAACTGGTTAGTGGATAAATGGATGGTGGATAATTGAGTCGTGGGTGAGTGAATGAATGGATAAATGGGTAAATAGGTAAATGAATAACTTATCGAATAGCGGACAAGTGAGCAGGCAAAAAGATTAGGCGAGTCTGTTTCGCAGCACAGCATCTGATCAGCTGGATGAGTTAACAGTTTTGGAAAAAATAAAATTATGAGTTTTTTTTTTCTTCATTATACTCAGGCTCTTAAAAGACAGATTATAATCAGATGATAAAAAGATAAGTGAATTTATCCAGCTGATATTCCACCAGACGATATGGCTCTGGGGAAAGTTGCTGACTACTAGGTATATTAACTGAAACATTAGTGAAATAATAGCATCCAGCTAAATATATCTTAATGTGTAGGGTATTGATGATAACGGTGTAGTGGTAGAGGTGGTGGTGGCCTATGGTCTGTCTGGACGTGAATTTGGTTGATTGCTGGTTATAGCTGCCCATGTCCTGTCGACCTTTATCCTCGTCTCAGTGGACTGGGAGGAAGTTGAAGGATGTTTGTATGAATAGGCAGCAAAGCCGTCTAGTTAGACTATATCGATGCCACCGCGTGAAGGCATCCCTTTTCAGCCAAAGAGAGATAATCATGATGAATAATGGAGTTGAGTACAAAACAAATTCATTAGATCCATATGTGATTGAAGAATAACAAAAAAGTAAATTCACAAAGTAAATTTACCAAGCTGATACTCCTCCCTGAGTGTCAGGTTCAGGGACAGGTCCAGTTCAGCTGTGTACTTATATATACATGTCTCAGGAGGTACGAACAAATCCTCAGATGTTCCTATGTCCTCTTTATATATATATATATATATATATATATATATATATATATATATATATATATATATATATATATATATATATATATATATATATATATATATATATATATATATCTTTTTACTGATTTTATATAATATATATATATATATCATATATATATATATATATATATATATATATATATATATATATATATATATATAGGGGAGTCAAAGATGAAAATGATAGACTGCTAGCGGAGAAGTGAGAAAAAGTGAGCAAATGGGGAGAACACTTTAAGGAATTGTTAAATACAGAGAATGAAACTAATGCAAGTATAAGAGGCTGGGGAATGGCTGGGAGAAGGAGGGAGTGAGAAGGGAGGAAGTGATCAACAGGATGAAAGGAGCGGAAGCAATGAAGAAAGTCAAAGTCGGGAAAGCCCCAGGAATTGAGGAGTACACAGATTGGGCTGGGAGGAAGGAAGAATTCTGGAGGATATTGAAAGTCAGGTATCATTATTCAGCTTTACAAAGGGAAAAAGGAAAGAGAAGTGTGTGGTAATCATAGGGACATTTGTCTTCTTAGCGTAATAGGAAAAGTGTATGGTAAGCTACTTTTTTTTTTTTTTTTTTATGTGTCCGACTCTGGGCATAGGCTTCACAGCCTGCTATCAAGGCCCAGCAGTCCTCCTACATACCATACACCTCTACATGTCACCACTTCGGCGCTAACACCCACCGTCCATATTGAATACATGCTAGGGCTGTCTCATACAGGACTGGTGTATTGGTATTAGCGGGGGTATTTTTACGACATGTCGGCGGGTCTTCTCTTACTGAAAAAGCTAAGGAAATAACAGATGAATTGGAGAAAAACAGGGTGGAATTAGGAAGGGAGGAGGCTGTGTAGATCACACATTTTTCCTAACGTCTTCAGTGAAGAAGTTTCTAGAGAAAGGAAAAAAAAGTGTATGCGGCCTTCCTGGATTTGGGGAAAGCATAAGACAGAGTGGATAGGCAAGGAATGTGGAAAATATTAAGAATATATGGAGCAAATGGGAAACTTTTGAATGATGTGAAGAATATGTATGAGCGCACTATGGCTGCAGTGCGTGTGGATGGCGAACTCAGTAAATTTTTCTATCTGAACGTCGGATTGAAACGGGGATGTGTCATGTTTCCATGACAGAGATACAAGGTAGGGCAGCGGATGTTGCAGCGGTCCTAATGAGAGAGGACAGCGTTTGGAAACTTCCTATTCTGTTGTTTGCAGTTGATACTGTATTGTTACCTGAAGACGAAGGGGAACTGGAGGGCTTGGTGAATGATTTTAGTAGAGTGTGTAAGAAAAAGAACATAAAGGTGGCTTGGTGAATGAGTTTGGTAGAGTGTGTAAGAAAAAGAATCTAAAGGTGAATGTAAGGAAGAGTAAATCTGTAGTCTTTGAGAGAAATGAAGTCACTGAATGCACAGTGAGGTTGGATGGTGAGGATATGGAAAATGTGAGTGCATTTAAGTACTTGGGTACTGCATGATGAGAAAGGATGGGAATGATGAAGTGATGGGGTACAAGAGGGAAGAAAGGTTGCTTGTTATTTGAAAGCATTGAGGAAGTGAGCATGGAAGTAAAAAAAGTCGCTGCATGATAGTATTGTGATACCAATTCTAATGTATGGAACCGAGGCTTTGACCTTGTTGGAAGGATGAAAGTCAGGAGTGAGAACAGTGGAAATAAGTTATTTGAGTGGAGCATGTGGAGTTACATGGAGAACAGACTGACAAAGGAGGAAGTGATGGAACACTGTGGTGTGGTAGTGGATGTGATAGAAAACGTTAGGGGAACTACTCTGAGGTGTTTTGGCCATGTGGAGAGAATGGAGAGCGAGACTCTAACAAGGAGAGTGTGTGAGGTAGAGAAGGGGAGATGGAGGGAGCGACCGAGAATGAGATGGAGGGATGGAGTGGAGAGGTACATGAGAGAGGGGTGTGTAAGCTGGGGGTAGGGCAGCGAAATGGCAGGTGACAGGGCGACATGAAGGCGATTTTTTTTTGTGACCACCCCTTACGGGATTAGGGCGTCTGCCTATAGATAAATAAGTGATTTATAGTGAAAATAGCTTTGATTATTTTCTCCGATTTTCTTTTTTCCTGATTATAATCGGCTGAGATCACATGTTGGAATGTGTTTTATTTTAATCATGCCATCTCTGTCTAACACTACAGACTTAAACTGCGGATGGAATTTCCAGTGACACTTTGTTAGAATTTAGTTTTCTTATAATGTGTCCAGACAATATGTTGGTCGTGAGATTTTCAAATCTCTGGCGACAGTTTCAGAGATTTATAAGTTTTCTATTAATTTCTCCTGATATTAGGTTAGTCATAAGTTGTGTAGTATTTCCCTGGATAATTGTGAGAGATATTTAACGTTTTCTACTGAAGCCATGTCCGTAAACAGGCTTTAGCAAACTATATTAGGAAAAATGTATCCAAGTCACTATTTTTCGGTTTCTTAATATAAACTGGGCTTCTTGTATGGATGCAAATGCTTAGGCATGACTTAGACCTGATAAACATAATTCATTGAGGAAGTGAGATAATATTGAGGCTAGACAGGAAGGTGAGTAAGCAAATAGGCACGTTGGTTGGTGGGTAAGAAGGTAAGCAAGTTGGTAACTGGAGCTGAGAGCAGTTGAGCAAATGAATAACAATAGTGGTAATAGTAGTTGCAACCCCAGGCTCATCTAAATGTAAATACTGTGAACTGGAGGCCAAGTCTGATCTTCTTCTGTAATCCACCATCCTCCTTTCTGAAGGATATGGAGGGGATTAATGGACGTTTGCATAACGGGGCAGCTTCACTACCAGACCAGATTCGATGCCACTACATGAAGGTGTCCCTCTTCAGCACTTGGATAATGAACAAAGGCAGGAACAAAGATTAGACTAATGAGTGGCAGCTTCGGCCCTCCAGCGGTATCCATAGCGGCGGCGTCACAGAGATAAAGGCTGTGATAGGCTGCCATGGAATCCTAGTCTTGAGATATAAGCATCTTGAAGTACTTGCCTGTCCCCATAACTTCATTCTTACGACATCCACACTAATTGCCTCCAAATTACACAAACTCTCATTACATACACTTGCTCCAGAAAAGCATATGTGCACAATTCGCGCGAAACGATCTGACACCACAGACGATGGATACTGCAAAATGTCCAACGCTGGTAAACCTGCTTTCATGAGGATGCATTAAATCGCATGTTTGTGACATTTCCTAGTAAAAAATTTAATCATGTTAACATTCAAATGATAATATATTAATCTTTGTGCATCATCCAATGTATTGATCATTTAGAACTGTACCTCCAATCTGTAGTGGAATAATCACGTCACACTAACCCTTATAATCTACCTCCACGCCTCATAGGATCTGAACCCAAGTGAAACAAGTGAGGAACTAGGTCTCTCACAACCAACACATATTGACTGAAAAGAGTACTTCAGATTCAGCACCTGGCCTTGCAGTAAGTTTTATCTAGCTCCTCTCATGATTCGCTTTTGTAAATTTTCCTCCCCAGCCCTGGTATAAGGACCGTTCACAAAAGTAGCAGCAGTTTTATGTCATGGATAGCTATTCAGTCTAGTGGTAGTGGCTGAGGTGAATTAGAGTGTATGTTGCTGCGTGCACTTTATGGTTCATTGTCTGTAAATTGACTTTTTCCCCAAAAGTAATATCGCCCTGCTTGATCACCAACCATATTCACCGCACTTGGCCTTGGATAATGTTCCCTTGTTTCAGGAGTTAAATTCATTCAAAAGACACAAAGCCTTGCCTCTAATGGGGATTTTCAAAGGAGACAGTGATGCAGCCTGATGACCTTTCCCAAGTACGAATTTTAATACAGTTTTTAGCAATGGCAGTGTCACAGCCTTTTACATTTATGGAGCAATGCGATGAAAGCGATAACGATCATCTAACTGCATAGGTGTATTCGGATTAATGATGTAGTTAACCCTCGTAGTGTGTGTGTGTGTGTGTGTGTGTGTGTGTGTGTGTGTTATATACACAATACATTACGCAAAGATTAAGGGAAAAGGTTTTGTTTGAAATATATCCATTGATAAATTCTAACAGTTATTATTTTTTTAGTTTTATTTCTATTTTAACGGGAAGAGGAACGTAGACCTGGAGAAAGCAGCCAAGAAAGCTAATTTTTCTTCCTAGACAGGAGAGTCAGACAGACTGAAGAAATAATTCGACTCATGGAATATTAATGAAGAATGTGCCTTTGTAGTGACCTCCGCTGACGCTGAGAATGCGAACATTTTATTTTTTTTATTTTTTAACACATGCATGTAAGACTACTTCCTTTGATAGGCAAGTGGGTCCTTACTACTCAGGCTCCTTTGACTCACTTTTAGCTATATATAAGATTGTCTAACGTTACCAGGAATAAGTTCCTAGAGTTGGCCTGACTACGAAAAGGTTAATGGTACCAGATCACTCAGGCTTCTATGACTCACTACCAACCGAATAAAATCATCAGCCGTTATCTCATCTCAAATGTCGGGACCTCGAGGGGCTTGATTTATGCCCCGTAACTTGCCTGAGTGTAGAATGTATATGAAGGATGAATTAATGAGTGGAGAGGCCCTGAACACCTGTCAAGTGACTGGGCTTGTAAAGACGGTGGGGATAAAAACCCGTGTGACTGGAAGTGGATTTGCAGGGGCTTGCCTGGGATGTACATTTAATTGGTCTTTCATTAACCCTTCAACCCCGTGGACGCAGTTTTCGCCTTTTTGTCGCTAATACCGGACGACCGTTAGTAGCTTTAGAGGATTTTTTTCATAGCAGAGGAGCTTAAGTGGGATTGTTTCCAACCCCAGTCACTTAAGGACACTTTCCCAATTATATAAAATCCTAGTAAAATAAAAAGTAAAACACGTCACTGGACTGAAGACATTAATTAACTCTGACGTGTTTGCTCCAAACTGCAAGAGATGTCAGAGCTCCAGTGTGCTGTCGAGCACGAAAATTCGCTTAATATTTCATCACTTACCACTTTTCTTTTTAGTGATTCAGTGGTAAGTAAAGAGAAGCTTTGGATGTTTTTCTGCCTGTAGATTACTCTCTCAAGTATGATGTATTAAGGAAGGAAGTGATGGATTTGCTTTAAGTGTGAGGTAGACACAGTGGAACAATAACTATATATAGTGTATTACGACGCTGAGCGTACACAGGTCTAAACGGGGCAGAACCACCAAGCTCGTTCATGCGGTTATTGCTTACATCTAAATTATCCCATCGCAGTATCGGTATAGAAATGAAATTATATATATGTATATGTATATAATATATATATAATATATATAATATATATATAATATATATAATATATATATATATATATGTTCGATCAGCGAAGTTAAGCAACGTTGGGTCTGGTTAGTACTTGGATGGGTGACCGCCTGGGAACACCAAATGCTGTTGGCATCCCTACGTCAAGTGGGGTTGGTGGAGGATTAGTGTCCCTCCCTGTAAAACAATGAACTCTAAGCCCTTGGCCACCCCGTCTGGGATACATGGTGTTTGGAGGATTAGTGTCCCTCCCTGTAAAACAATGAACTCTAAGCCCTTGGCCACCCCGTCTGGGATACATGGTGTCTGGCAATGAATGAATGAATATATATATGCGAGTGTATAGGGTTGCAGTAGACAATATTATGCAAGCTTCTTCATTAGATGGAAAATTTTCACATGAATCATCATTTGGAAATTTACCCAAAAGATATATGATTTTAAGCTAGAATAAACAGTGCTTAAGGGGTTAGTCATTGATAGCAAAAAAAAAGTATATGGGTTCCCGCCGACGAAACTGCTCACTAGATATGCAACTGTCGTAAGACAATAAATTGAAGTTGTTGACAAGATGCTAGATTTACTTAATAATATTAAGGTCTGTTTTCGGTCAGAGTTTCTTTTGTATAATTCTTATCTTTCGTCTCTGCCTCTCAGCATTCACTGTGCGTTACCAAATAAGAAATTTTGCGATCCAGCATGGAGTATACAGGCCTGTTTCTCCAGACTTAGTTACTCTAGGTCAACGCCTTATCACTTGCAGTAGGTTCTGAAATCTGGTCGTAGCAGTATTAAGATCTGCTATCTGATGGCAACTAGTTTAATAGTTCCAATAGGAACATAGTAAAAGTTTAAGGGACTATAATACAGGATGGTAGTTTTCGATGACCAAGCATGGGCTGAGATACTGTAAAAACGTTCTTTATGATGAAACAGTACAGTGAGGAAATGCAGTTCTCTACATTTCAAAAGGAAATTCCATATATATATATATATACATATATATATATATATATATATATATATATATATATATATATATATATATATATATATATATATATATATATATATGCAGAGAGAGAGAGAGAGAGAGAGGGAGAGAGAGAGAGATAAGGCAAGTGTAATGCCATTGGAACGCCTTAGAATAAGTTAGAATACTGTTTGAGAGAGGAAGTGGAGGGAGGGAATGTAAAGGGTAAAAAAAATATAAATGGAAATAGACTGAAGGAGGAAGCATGTGTGTAATGGAGGAAGTATGTTAACGAGATACAGAACGTGAACAGTGATTGAGAGGCAGTGATACCATCTTTCGGAGTGACAGAGGAAGAAGGAAGAATGGGAGGGGGTACAGGCGGACGTGACAGCACGGGGGAGGAAACTGTAGATAGTTCCCAAGGCAGGTGGGATGTAAGGCCTAGTGATACGATGCTGTGTGGGAGGGAGATGGGGAGTGAACTGACAGCTTGTAGGATGGCGTGGGATAAGAGAAGGGATTCATGTAAGTCATAAATGGCATAATTTTTCTTTTGTATAAGAGGAACCGTGATGTGAATGTGGGAGATATGTACAGGTTGCCAGGTGGTAGTCAGCTGAGAGAAGTATAAAGAGGATTGTCCAGGAAAAATGGGTGGATTTAAAATGGGAAAAGTATCTGCTTCATTTTTTACTTGAGGAAAAACAGATAAGACTCATTACGAAATAATTGAAAAGATACATGGAATATTTTTGAATCCAAAAATAGTGTAAAACAAGACAGGAAAGCATCAATGGGAAATATATCGTGGGTGAAATAAGGTTAAGGGAAGTTAAGATATAAACTGGAACAAAAACGTAACTGTTTAAAGGTGCCTGAATAGTTTTGGTTTGAGCGAAAGGGTGATTCTAATGAGTAATGTTAAAGTAAAAGGTATGAACCGAGAGAATGGATGAGGTACACTGAAAGAGTGGGAGTGCCAGAAGTGAGTGTGAGTGGAAATGCATTGGTGGGTGCTGATGCTGCGAGGGTTTGGCCATTACAGATACGTTCTCGCAACCTTTCAGTGCAAAGTGATACACAGGTATAAATGAGAGGATGGAAAATGCAATGAAGAGTGGTGCAGCAGTAGGCAGTGGTTGATGTAGTGGGTGTATAGGAGTGAACTGAAGAGAAAAGTGCTAGAAATGAAAGCACTTAGAGGAAAATGGAGTGAATTAATAGACTGTACGTATAGAAAATATTACAGATGTGGACAAATTGCAGCGTAAAAGAATAATTAGGTAGAAAGGGAAGTGATTAGAAAAGAGAAGCTGCAGGCTGATGATTACTGAAGCTGACGGAAAGGTTGTGTAGGCTTAACATAGATGATGTTAATGAACTGGAAATGTTTAGAATATTAAATGTGGCAGGTGGTGCACTCTGCATCATGCAAAGCGATGTGTGGTATGCAAAAGACAGGTGAGGAATTAAGAGAGACAGCCTGGTGGAGTAAGCGGAAGTGAGAATAGCAACAGGAAATGCAAAGAAAATGACATACATAGAATAGCTAGGAAGTATAAAGAAAGGAGCAAAAAAACAGAAGAAAAGGTCTGCAATAAAAAAGAAGAAAGTGGAAATGAGTCTTAAAGAAATGGCAGAAGAGAGTAATTGCGGAGGTTGGCAGACACCTTAGTAACAAGTGGCTGTAAAGGAGAAATTGTTCGATCTGAAACAAGGAATATTAAAGGTAGAAGTATGAGTGGCAGCGGAATGCCCGGAATGGATAGTAGAATGCCAGTGTAAAGAAATGTGGTACGGAAGAGATTGAAAGAACATTTCTATTTTGTAGAATATGATTAGCGAAAAGGGATGCTTTGATATCAAATCTGGGAAGATTAGAGGATGGAAGTAAGAGTGAGAATGGAGAAATTAATTATTAGTGGAGAGATACATGCAATAGGGGGAAAAAAAAAACTCAAGATAGGAAGGGTTCCAAGTGTGGCTATGATTGGCAGAGGAATGTTGCTGAGGGGAGAGGAGATAGGTATTGACTGGACTTGGGAGCTGTTTCGTCTATCCTGGATACAATGAAAAGTTCCTGAGGTGTGACACGATGGTAAAATTTGATCCTAGTTTAGGGTAAGGATGGTAGGAAAGGCTGCTGTACTCACAGAAGTATCTGCTTGTTGAGTAAGGTAGGAGAGGTTTATGAGAAAATCCTGATTGCGAGGATTAAACACAATCAAAAAAGATTTGATGGACAAAACGTTGGGTGGGCATTGATGCCATGAACTGCACTGATCAGGAATTAGCAATAAGATGTCTGGGAGAAAAGTTTATGGAACTGGGCAAGAGGTTGTATATATCATTCACGGATTTATAGAATATTTTTACAGAGTGGATGATACAGTACAGTTAACAAAGGAGGGTTTATATATATATATATATATATATATATATATATATATATATATATATATATATATATATATATATAAAATATCATCATCATCATCCGGACCTCCTTTCCCACCCAAGGGCAGGATGAGGAGTAGCAATATCCAGACAGCACAAACTTGCCCAATCGAAATAGGCCACACTTCCATTCGCTCGTCATTCAAGTCCCTCGAATCCTGGCTCTAACGGATACGCCAAAAACATTCACCGCATTCTGCTGCTTCACACAAACGTATCCGATTGAGTAAATCCGGATGCTGTCATGCTCACAAGGCGGCATGCATTTCTTCTCGCAACACTCATCCAGCCAGCTCGATCTCTTGTCAAGTCCCTAGCCTTACCGACTTCCAAACCTCTCTTCCTCAAACACTCATCCACCATATCTCTCCACCTTCTCCTTGACCTACCTCGCCTCCTCCCTCCTTCAGATTAGCTCAGTTATACCTTTTTCACCATTCTATTGTTATCCATTCTTTCCATATGACCATACCATCTCAGGACACTCTCTTCGATTGTGGTATCCACCGACTTCCTTACTCCACAACATTCACGAATCGCATTATTTCGTATCCTATCCACCCTCCTTACTCCACATACATTCCTCAGCAGTCCCATCTCCACTGCTCTTACTCTTGACTTTTCATTTTCGTGCCACACCATAGTCTTACACCCATATGTTAAATTTGGCACTAACACTCCCTCATGTAAGCCTCGTGCAGCTGCGACACTCAAGACTCTGTTTCTTAACAAGGCCTTCATTGCACCAGCTACTTTTCTTCCTTGTGTCACTCTACTTTCAACTTCTTTTGCACATTTTCCTCTCTTGTCTCTCACTGTACCCAAATATTTGAACTCTCTCATCAATTCCATTCTCTCTTCATTCATTGTGACATCACACTGGGAGTCACAGTCTCTCTCAATAACCATCACTTTACTCTTCTCTACATTTACTCTCAAGGCACGACGCTCACAGACATCAGCAAAACTCTGCGCTAGCCTACCAAGTTCTTGTCCGGTACTTACATGCAGTACTGCATCATCACCATACAACATATTTGAGATATTCCATCCATCATCATTCATTACCAACTCTATCCTCCTCTCTGTTACTCGTGTTTTTACTTCTCTCATCACCCCATCCATATATATATTGAACAACCATGGGGACATCACGCAACCTTGTCGCACGCCCACACCTATTGTGAACCATTCACTTAGATGCCCATTAACCCTTACACATGCTTCGCTACCATCATAAAAACTCTTGAGAGCACCTAGCAGCTTACCATCTACACCATATATACACAAAACTTTCCACAATCCCTCTCTGTCTACTTTGTTGTATGCTTTTTCCAGATCCATGAATGCCATAAACACCTTATGGTCTTCCTCACAAGCCTTCTCTGCTATCTGTCTCACAGCATATACTTGATCCACACATCCTCTACCACTCCTAAAGCCACCCTGTTCATCACTCACTAGGACTTCTGATATCTCTCTTACTTTCTCCATAATAATTCTTCCATATACCTTCCCTACCACACGCAGTAAACTTATGCCACGATAATTCTTGCACTCACTACGCTCACCTTTATTTTTGTACAGGAGTACGATCACAGCCTTTTTCTGCAGGCACAGTTTCACTCATCCATGCCTTCTTACATATCTTCAACAAGCACTTCATTCCACTCTCTCCACTACACTTAAGCATCTCTGTATACACCTCATCAACCCCAGCTACTTTCCAATTTTCAGCCGTTTCACAGCGCTCTTCACCTGTGCGAGTGTCACATCTCCTGGCACTGTGTTCCTTCTCTGCACACCCCCAAAACCAATCATGTTTACAGCCACTCTCCTCTCTCTATTCCCATTCATCAGGCTTTCAAAATATTCTTTCCATCTGGTCCTTACTTCATCTCCATGGATTAGTAACCTACCACCTGCATTCTTCACATCATCGCATTTCTTTCTGCTTTCACTTCTACATTTCCGCACCTCTTTCCAGAATAACTTCCTATTATCAGAGTAGTTCGCATTCATTATTCTTCCCAGATCATCATTTACCTCCTCCTTTTTCCTCTTCACTAGTCTCTTTACGTGCTTCTTGCTCTCGATATACTCAGTATATTATATATATATATATATATATATATATATATATATATATATATATATATATATATATGATTGCACTAGCAGTGTGTGTGTGTATGTGTGTGTGTGTGTATTTTGGGCAGCAGAAAGTACACATTCAAATATCACCAAAACTAGCACAAAAATCACAAAAAATTCTCTGATGTGAAAAAACTTGGTCCCATCACGATTGAAAAACTTTTACTATATTTAATGAGCGATCACATTTTGACCAAAAAAACGCTGCTCCAGGCGCCCGATATAGGATCTCCATAGAATTTTGTGCCCATAGGTACAACTAAAATAAACTATAGCAGTGCGAGAGCCCTCCACAGGAGCAAATGTGAGGGACCCAAAGAGCCCATGAATATATATATATATATATATATATATATATATATATATATATATATATATATATATATATATATATAAAGGGAGGCAGTGACTGAATCGATAGAGAGGCAGCCAGCGGTCCTAATGGACCCAGGATCGAATCCCGGCTGGGGCAGGGAACAGTTTAAGGATTTGAATTTCCTTAAAAGCAGACTTTCTTGATGTACCAGAAGACTCCCCAATATGTTGTAAAAATACCTCCACTAATTCCAATGTACCAGTCCTGTATGAGACAACCCTAGCATGTATTCAATATGGATGGTGGGTGTTAGTGCCGAAGAGGTGACATGTGGAGGTGTAGGAGGACTACTGAGCCTTGGGATAGGTCACTGCCCCCGAGAAATAGGTCCTGAAGCCTTTGCCCGGAGTTGGGACACGTAAAGAAAAAAAGTGGCTTCCTGAACGCTTCCCAAAGTTTTCACAACTCTGGCAGGAGGTGAACCTGCGTCCACCAGCATGCGAGATGCACACTCTACCACTGTACCACAGAGGCTTCCATCAGAGTTGTAAAAACTTTGGGCAGCTTTCTCCGAGCCACTTACTACTTTGGCGGACATAAGGAGTGCTGTGATTGAACCAGTGTCACATACTAGTATCCTTGCATATATATATATACATATATAAAACGAGTCATTTTCATGTAGGAAGACTAATGTCTAAGAAGCTGACAAAGATTCATGATCCTAGGGTTAACGGCAAGGAAGTAGATAGCTGCTGAATATGAAAAAATACAATTTTTCTGTAGTGCTGCTGTGATGACCTTTCTTTGTGGTATGTATATACATTTATGCCTAAACAGACTCTGGTAACTGGTCCTCTGAGGATATACATATACCTTGAAGGCAATAAAGTGACAGATATTCCCACCGAAGTATAAATACCCTCAGAGTTTCAAAACGCACGTCTAAAGCTACATGGACTGTAGTGCTGATGTAACCTTTTTTATGGTATGCATATACAGTTATACCTAAACAAACTCTGGATGGAAAGCTGATGACAGAGAGTGCTGGAGCTCCCATTTCATCAGCCCTCAGGACTAGTTCCTGACCATCCCCCTTTGCTGAACTTTTCCAGTGTCTCAGTTACACAGAGAGTAGGCCAGCATGCTCTCCTGTACAAATTTCTCTAACTATCTACACCAAACTACATGCACAGTACACACTACACTTCCCTTTCCAAAATGTAAAAAACTATGGCGTCTCTTCACACAGCCTCGGAGTCCCCAGGGGGGGGGGGACCATAAATGCCCCCACCATCCGCCCCTCTCCCGGTGACAACTCGAGGTGCCTGGAACCACTGTCTGACTCACTTCTTCTTCATTTCTGCAACATTCGCGGTCTTTCCTCTAACTTTCGCTCTGTTGAGCACCACCTCTCCTCCTCTAAACCTCACCTTCTTTTTCTAACTGAGACTCAGCTGTCTGAGGCAACTGACAGCAAACCCTTTTCTGTATCCTCCTACTTTCTCTATACTCATTTCAAAGCCAAAGGTGACTGTTGTGTATATATACGCAACGACTTATCTTGCTCTCGTGTTCCTGAACTCGATTCTTCTGAATTCTCTACACTCTGGCTTCGGCTTTCCTGTCATTCTCTGACTAAATATATCTGTGCTGTTTACTTATCCCCTAATTCTACTGACTATCAAAAATTCTTCGACTATCTTACTTCTACGATGGAACACATTCTATCCATTTCTCCTTTCTCAGAAATCTCCATTCTAGGAGATTTCAATGTTCACCACCACCTTTGGCTCTCCTCTCCTTTCACTGATCCACCTGGTGAACAAGCCTACATCTTTTCTATCCTTAATGACCTAGAGCAGCTTGTACAGCACCCTACCCGTATCCCTGACCGCATTGGAGAGAGCTCCAACATACTTGACCTCTTCCTCACAACTAATCCTTCTGCTTACTCTGTTAATCTTTTCTCTCCGTTGGGCTCCTCCGATCACAACCTTATCACCTTAACCTGTCCTATCACTCTGGTACGGCCTGTGGACCCTCCAGGGAAACGTCGTCTGTGGCATTTTGGAGCCGTGGACTGGGAGGCCCTCAGGCAGTACTTCTTTGATTTTCCCTGGAATGATTATTGCTTCCATGGCTGTGAGCCATCTGAGTGTGCCTTGCGCATTACGGAGGTCATTCTCTCGGGCATGGAAGCATACATTCCTTTCTCATATCCTTTGACTAATGCAAGAAAGCCTTGGTTTAATCACGCTTCTTCTAATGCTGTCCGCAACAAGAAGAGGGCCTACAAAAGGTACCGGAGCCAACCCACCCCTGAATCACATCATCTTTACGTTTCTGCCCGGAATCGTGCTAAGTTTGTTCTTCGCTCTGCTAAAAATAATTTCATCCATACTAAATGCTCTCAACTCTCCAACTCGAATTCTTCCCGCTCCTTCTGGCACCTTGCCAAAAACCTTTCTAACAACTTTACCTCATCATCCTTCCCTCCTCTTTTCTACTCTGATGGTTCTGTAGCTATTTCTTCTACTGATAAAGCAGATCTCTTCGCACAGACTTTCTCCTCGAATTCCACCTTAGACGATTCCGGTGCTGTTCCTCCATCACTTCCCCCCTCTGACTTCCTCATGGCTGACATTAAAATTTCTTCAGCTGATGTATTTTCTGCCATCACTGGCCTCAGTACTAACAAGGCATATGGGCCTGATGGGGTCCCTCCTGTTGTTCTCAAGAACTGTGCTTCTGTGCTTACACCCTGCCTAGGTAAACTCTTTCGCCTTTGCCTTTCCTTCTTCCTGGAAGTTTGCTCTCATTCAGCCAGTCCCAAAGAAGGGTGACCACTCCCAACCCTCCAACTATCGTCCAATTGCTTTAACTTCCTGTATTTCAAAAGTTTTTGAGTCAATTCTCAATAGAAAAATTTTAAGGCATCTTTCCTATCACAACCTTCTTTCCAATCGTCAGTACGGGTTCCGTCAGGGATGCTCCACTGGCGATTTTCTCACCTACCTTTCAGACACCTGGTCATCCTCCTCTCGGGACTTTGGCGAAAGCTTTGCCATTGCACTTGACATCTCAAAGGCTTTCGATCGAGTCTGGCATAAATCTTTAATTTCCAAACTGCCCTCCTACGGTTTCTATCCTTCTATCTGTGCCTTCATTGCTAGCTTCCTTTCTGGTCGTTCTATAGCCACTGTTGTAGACGGTCATCGTTCTTCTCCTAGATCTATCAACAGTGGTGTTCCTCAGGGCTCTGTCCTATCACCAACTCTCTTCCTTTTATTCATCAATGATCTTCTAAGTTGTACATCTAACCCTATCCACTCATACGCTGATGACTCCACCCTTCACCTTTCCATTCGGTTCCCGCAATGCCCATCTCAACAGTTACTTTAACAAACAAGAGATGAGGTTATGGCACAACTAATGTCTGACTTGGCTCGTATCTCTGACTGGGGTAAAAATAATATGGTTGTTTTTAATACATCTAAGACTCAGTTCTTACACCTATCAATCCGACAAAATCTTCCACAGGCATACCCACTAATGTTTAATAATATTCAGCTTAATCCTGCATCATCCTTGAACATGCTTGGGGTTTCATTTACTCGGGACTTATCTTGTAAAGATCATATTACATCTCTTGTAAAATCTGCTTCCAAGAGATTGGGTGTGCTTAGCCGACTCCGCTCTTTCTTTACCTCTGCACAATTGTTGACTCTATACTGGGGTTTTATCCGCCCCTCTGTGGAGTACAACTCTCATGTGTGGGGAGGCTCCCCACATACAGCTCTTCTCAATAGGGTGGAGTCAAAGGCTTTTCGTCTCATTAACTCTCCTCCTCTTACTCACTCCCTTCAACCTCTGTCCCTTCGCCGCACTGTTGCATCTTTATCTCTTTTCTATCGCTACTTTAATGGTCACTGCTCCTCTGAACTGTCTGCTTGCATTCCTCCACCTCTATGACGGGCGCGTAGCACCCGTCTAGCGGCAAACTCTCATCCCTTTTCTGTCCAACTCTCTAATGCAAGAGTTAACCGCTACTCCCAGTCTTTCATTTATGCAACAGGTCAACTCTGGAACTGTCTCCCTCTGTCTGTATTTCCTGCTGCCTATGATCTCCAGTCTTTCAAACGCAGTGTGTCCAGGCATCTCAAAATGATCGGATCTTGAATTTGGCTCTCTATTGTATTTTGTTTTTTCTCTTGGAGGGAACTGTTGCGGGCTCATGGCCTTTGGTTCCTTCTTCCTTGCATAAAAAAAAAAATCTGGTCCCTTGAGGATATAAATATACACTGAGGGCAATAACGCAACTGGTATTTCCTCCAGAGTATAAATATCCTCAAGGTATCAGAGGACACCAAGATGCAGAAGTAAATGCAGAAGTAAAAATGACTCGTACCTACAGTTGTGGTCCAGGATTGTCACTTGACATGCAAACCTTGTGCTTTTTCCCCTCTGCGTCATCATAAAACCTGAAAAATCGTAAATAAAAAACAATGGATTTTGGAAGGTAAAAATACTAATAGCATAAATGGTGCGCTTGACCCGTGTTCTCGACCTGGGTAGTTGCCCAAACAAAGATGCTCGTAACTTCGCCAAAAGTCGACGAATTGTCATAATGCTCGACACAACTGCACAGAAAGCCTGCCTGCACGTACAGAAATTTTTCGCCGATTTTCGACAATTTTCACATATTTCACTCTATTAATTACATTGTGTAAGAGAGGGGAGAAAAGAAATACTGTATTAAGATTATTGGTCCGGAGATAATAGAGGGACTTTTTACTGAATAGTCGTAAATCCCACCTATTTAAATAGCATATAATGCAGTACGTGGTGTGAACTGGTACTGACAGTTGGTGGGAGGTGAAGAGGACGAGTTGCAGGTCATTGGGCCGCTGGAGATTTGACAGTCAGCAGGATCGTGGTCGGGATAAAGGCTTGAGACAGACAGACTTGGCAGCAGGCAGGCTCATTGACAGGTTTGGTGGCAGACAAGTTTATTAACAGGTTGACTTGGTGCTCGGCATGCTTGGTTGGTGACATATGCTTGGCGACAGGTAGGCTTAGTGATGGCAGACTTGATTGGCAACAGATGGTGGACAGTCAGTTTACAGGCTACTGGATTTGAGGGTAGACAGACTTGAATTAAGACGTGTTCTTGACCTCGCTGCCCCCCCAGTGTGAGATGTGGGCCCGTAGATTTACCATCAGGATTTCAGGTTAATCTTAAAGAGCCCGTACTACTAATGGCTGCATTATTGGGAGGTTAGATGTTACACCCACGAAGTGCAATTGAATTCTCACTCTTATACAGTCCTTGAGGGCACAGGTAGAGAGTTTCCTTTGTGTGTCTTGCCCTGTGTCACGACTGCACCGTTATCATATAAAACTGTCTCCCCAGCAGAATTTGCAAGAAGTCAGCTGGCCTCTGCATGACTCATGAAGTCCAGCTTTGTCCGATCCTAGATGTATCGGCAACAAACATCCGCTTGCATACAGTACTAGACGTATAAGAAGCAAACGGGGGATTACTGAAAATTATCCAGCCTGGGTATCATGGAGCAAAGGTGTCTGTGGTATTTTCAGTGAGAAATTTAGCCTGACTGTTGCATTAAAACAAAGACATGTCATGTCACCCTGACTGTCTCATGTGTATATGGATAAAGAGGTAAAAGCGAAGACGCGTAACAGGGGTCTGTTTCTGAAGAGAAGAGGTAATGTCACTGCAACTAGCAGATGTGGAGTGAAGGTTACATATTCTTGTAAACTTAGGCAGTGTGCATGTCAGACGAAGGATAAAAGTGATTGTAGAGGAAAGCAAAGTAATGGAGTTAGAAAGGGGCACAGAGGCGAAGTGTTGGTTGAGGCTATAAATAATAGAGTAGAAATAAAAACTTGGAAGACAATCAGTTTCACCTTACCGCTCATATTTACGTTCAAATACTTAAGCAGTACTGTGATTAAATCGGAAAGCATGGAAGATGAGCTGAGGGAAATGGTGTAGGAGACTGGTGACAGGTCGTTAAGGGCAGTGACGAGAGACATCTAGGTAAGTAGACAAGAATACACTGAATGACAGACTGTTAGTCACAACCCTAACGTATAGCGTGGTTGATGCTTGACGGACATAAATCGAGTGAGAGAGCTGTTAAAACAAGTTGCCTTTGAAGTATATTACCTGTGGAGTGACGCAGAGGGAAGGATGGAGAATTTTAATAAGGATTCATGAAAATGTGATGTAAAGGAGGAGGATGTGGGAAAAGTAAATAGATTTGGTTTGAAACGGTTTAGCTATCAAGAGTGAATGGAGAATGAGAGACCGAGTAGGAAAGCATATAAGTATGAGGTGGATAGGAGAGGGAAAGGGAGACCGATAACGAGATGACGAGATATGGAATGAGAATATGTTAGGCAGGGGGCAGTGTACATGCTGTGGGAACAGGGGCAGGTACTGAGTAGGGACTGAAGCTCCCGAAAGTTCTCTTGTAGACGTCTTTCCCCACAGGATATGGCGACAAGAAACAGACATGAAGTTTGTAGTAGAATACTGAAATCAATACTGATTGCATATGATGGAGCAAGACTGACTGCATATGATGAAACAGATGGGAGGTAAAAGTGGATGGACATTTTTGTCAAGGTTTCGATCTAACGATGAACTTGCAATGCACGAGTTAGGTCTCATACTGTGATAAATGTGTTAAAGAAGGAATAATCAAGATCAAGGAGACGACAGTGGGAAGGGTGGGTGACAAAAAATGCAAAGGGTTAATTTGAAACTGAAGGGAGTGAAAATTAACTAATTTCCCGTTTGCAGAAATACAGTGCTACGAAGTGCCCCCCCCCCAAAAAAAAAAAAGTTAAGTGAAAATTTTAATCTGTAATATTCTGAATCCGTTTGATTGACAAAAACTAGAAGTCAAAGCAGAGAAGATCTAGATCATAGTATTTGAGAAAGGAAGTGATGCTTCCAAAGAAGATGTTCTGTCAGTTTGAACTGTGCAGTGGCAGTGTTTCAATGACTTTTAATTTCCAGGGGAGCGTATTTAACACGACTGGCATAAAAAAAAAAAAAAAAAAAGGAGAGTGCGATAGAGGACCCAGTAAGACAGGAAAATGGTAGATCACTAAGCAGCAGAAATAGATACAAAAGTGAGAGATCCTGCATAATAGTGCTCTGATACCGAGATGATTAAGAGACCCGATCGGGCATTTGTGATTCATTCTCAGCTAAGGAAAGTAATCTAGCTGTAATAAAATAACCAGAGCTGTCCCAACCATGAGACTGTTCGTGTCATCAGTATTAACACTTTCAGGCCGTTGTAGCTTACTCTCAGCTGGATAAAATCGTCTGGTGATAACCGGAATAAAATATCTGAGTTGTCTCAACCATGAGAGGGCTAACCGACAAGAGGCATGTGCAGCGTTTGACGGGCAAAGTTTACTAGTGAGAACCATTCAGATTAATTATCTAAGGAACACGTGTAGGATAACGGAGATAATTAGCAGGACAAATATATGAGCGTGCAGGCAGGGTGGGTTGAAAGTGAACGTAATGAATATAACTACTGAACTGGGGTGAAGATGTATATGAGGTACAGAAAAGGTAAAGGTGGGAGCAAACGCCATGAGGCGCTCAGCCGCGGTGCTCATCTCCGTAACATAGGTCTTTGAGCCTGTAGCAGGTAATTCACCCAATAACCTGGGACCAGGTCGCCACAGTTACCTCCCCTAGGTGTTACGCTAAGTACTCATTTTACCTACCAACTCACAAAGGGTAGATGGACACCTGAGTCATGTGATCTCAGCTGCCCGTACCAAGATTCGAACGCTGGAGCAGTAGTGAGTGGTGAAAGAAAAACATGGAATGTTTAATGTGTATACCAGCCCGAATGAACTATTGGAATGGATGAATGAGAACCGATAATTAGATAGACAGTTTGTAAAGAGCATTTTCATGTGAATTTTTCGAGTCATGGTACCTTTATCTAGATCAGCCAAAGAGGACTCACAAGCAAACACCCCCATTAAGAGGAAGGGAATCCTATTGTTGGTAGTTTCAGTATCAAGTGTGGTTTCTACTCACCGACACCACATGATTTCATATTTGACCAACAGTTTAGGCGATTATAAACAAAAAAGTATCTCTTTGGACAGCACAAACACACACACACACACACACACACACACACACACACACACACACACACACACACACACACACACACACACACACACACACACACACACCACGAATGCAATAAACTTTCCCCTGAACTTCATCTGGAATTAAAAAAACAAAAACAATGGTCACTAGCTTGTGTACTTGTAAAAACTTCTATGGTCCGTAGATATACACACACACACACACACACACACACACACACACACACACACACACACACACACACACACACACACACACACACACACACACACACACACACAGTATCTCTCTCTCTCTCTCTCAAGCAATCTCCACCCCTGTTATTTGGTGGGCTGTACCGTGGCGAGGGGTGTGAGGCTGCGTCTGGCGGTAGGTTAGTTATGGCGGTGATGTGGCCATGATAAACCGGTGGACCCTTCACAACCCATACCCCTCCACGCTCCCCCTGACCACTAACTATTCCTAGACACTCGCTACCCTCTCCTCTGACACTTCCCCTTCCTCCTCCTTAAGCACTTCACCTACCCTCTCCATAGACACTACCGGGGGCATATGACCCTGGTAGTTGCCCCTCCAGATTTTAATTATATTCCATCAATCAACCTTAGACACTTCCTCTGCCCTCTCCCTAGACAGTTCCTCTGCCCCCTCCCTTGACATTCCCTCTACCCTTTCCCCAGACACTCCCCTTACCCCCTCTCAAGACACTTCTCCTACTCCCCCCCCCCCTGTACATGCTTCCTGTACCCCATTCCTAGACACTTCCCCTATCCTCACACTTCCTCTACCCCCTCCCTTGACACTTCCCCCACCTACTCCCGATGCCTTACCCTACCCTCTCTCTATACATTTCCCCAACCCCTTCCCTATACATTCTCTCTATCCATTCCGTACCCACTCCAGATGAGCTTAGGACTGCAATAACAACAGCAGCAGTTACTACTACTACCACTTCTACTACCGTTCCTACTGCTACAACAAAATGCAACAACAGCAACATATACTACTACTACCACTACTGCTGCCACTCTACTATTCCTTCATTCCGATTACTTACAGGTAGTTATTCTTGCTACTTCCTGATTGCTTTTTTTTCGCCTTAGGAAAGACTTTTAAGCTGATGAGTTAGATATAGCCTTAATTAGCCCCTTCACAACTTGAAATTACATAAAAATTGAGTAAAAATCATCCACTGGTGGCAAGAATGAAATAGAAAATACATCACTGGACTGAAGGAGATAATGTTTCTGCGTATGGTCTATCTATCTATCTATTGCCAGACGCCTCAATCCCGTTTGGGGTGGCCACAAACAAATCGCCTCCAAGTCGCCCTGTCCCACGCCATTTCACTGCCCTGCTCCCAACTCACACCCCCCTCTCTCATATACCTCTCCACCCCATCCCTCCATCTCATCCTCGGCCTCCCCCTCCCTCTTCCCCCCTCCACCTCACTCACATACACTCTCTTCGTCAGTCTTTCACCCTCCATCCTCTCCACATGGCCAAACCACCTCAGTGTGTTCCTCATAACGCTTCCTATCACATCCACATCCACACCACAACGCTCCTTTATATCCTCATTCGTCAGCCTATCTCTCCACGTGACTCCACAGGCTCCTCTTAAATAACTCATTTCCACTGCTCTCACTCTTGACTTGTGTCCTTCCAACAATGTCCAAGCTTCACTTCCGTACGTTAGAGTTGGTATCACAATACTGTCATGTAGTAACTTTTTCACTTCCATGCTCACTTCCCTGTTTCTTATCACTGCTTTCAAAGAACCAGCAACCTTTCTTCCCTGCTGTACCCTTTCAAGCACTTCACCCTCCAAACCTCCATCCTTACTCATCACACTACCCAAATACTTAAACGTACTCACATTTTCCAATTCCTCACCATCCAACCTCGCTGTACATTCACTAACTTCACCTCTCTCAAAGACCATCACTTGACTCTTCCCTACATTCACCTTTAGATTCCGTTTCTTACACACTCTCCCAAACTCATCCACCAAGCCTTGCAGCTCCCCTTCGTCTTCACTCAACAACACAGTATCATCTGCAAACAACAGTACAGGGAGTTTCCAAACACTATCCCCTCTCACCAGGGCCACTCCAACATCCACTACCCTACCTTGTACCTCTCTTATTACCCCATCCATGTACAGATTGAACAACCATGGAGACATGACACATCCCTGTTTCAACCCAACTTTCAAAGAGAAAAATTCACTTAGTTCACCATCCACACGCACTGCAGCCTTCGCACCATCGTACATACTCTTCACAGCATTCAACAACTTCCCATCTACTCCATATATTCTTAACACTTTCCACAATCCTTGTCTATCCACCCTGTCATATGCTTTCTCCAAATCCATGAAAGCCGCATACAACTTCTTTCCCTTCTCTAGAAACTTTTCCACTAAAGATCTAAGAATGAATATCTGATCTACACAATCTCTTCCCTTCCTAAAGCCTCCCTGTTCTTCTCCAACTAATTTCTCTGTTCTTTCTCTAACTCTGTCAGTAAGTATCCTACCATACACTTTTCCTATTATACTAAGAAGACAAATGCCCCTATGATTACCACACACTTCTTTTTCCCCTTTTGCTTTGTACAAGGGAATAATTATACCTGACTTCCAATCCTCCGGGACTCTACCTTCCTCCTAGGCCAATCTGCACATCTTCCACATCCATTCTACTACTATCTCTCCTCCATGCTTCAGCATTTCACCACACACTCCATCAATTCCCGGGGCTTTCCCCGATTTAACTTTCTTCATTGCTTCCACAACTTCTTTCCTACTGATTTCTTCCTGTCTTCTCACCTCCCTCCTTCTCCCAACCATTCCCCAGCCACTTATACTCGCATTACTTCCATCCTCTACGTTCAACAATTCCTTAAAGTGTTCTCTCCATCTGCTCACTTTTTCTCCCTTCTCCACTAGTAATCTACCATTTTCATCTTTCACTCCCCTACTAACTTCATTTCCACCCTGTCTTACTCTTTTCACCTCTTTCCAGAACATTTTCTTACAGTCCCTCCACTTTACACTCAAATTCCTTCCAAATTCCTCATCCACTTTCTTCTTACCCTCTCTTACTAATCTTTTCACCTCTCTCTTTCCACATATAACTCTCTCTTCCGCCTCTCAACTTCTTCCACGCCCCTATTTCTCATTCATTCATTGTACGCTTTCTTCTTTTGTGCCACAGCCTGTTTCACCTCTTCAGTCCACCACGCTGTTCCTTGCACCCCCCTCCGTCTTCTCTTCCTTCCACACACCACATCACATGCTGCACATATTTCTTCTGTAAATATCTTACACACACCTTCCACGTCTCCCATCTGCTCCAATTCATATTTGCCCAATCGTTCCTCCACTTCTCTCTTATACTCTGCCTTTTTCTCATCCCCTTGTAATCTTTCCACTCTCCTTCGTCTTTCCCTTCTTCTATTCCTCCATCTTACTTGCATCCTAATTCTGGCCACCACCAAGTAGTGGTCAGAAAGCCCACTCCCCCAACCTCTATACACTCTTGCATCCTTTACACATCTTCGCATCCTTTCATCCACACACACATAATCAATCATTGCCTTCCTTTCATTCAGTTCGCCACCCACCCTTCTCATCACTCGCCATGTATACCTGTGGATCATTTTATGCCTGAAGAGGGTATTGGCTATGACCAACCCCCTCCCAGCACAAATGTCCACTAACGCACTCCCATTCTCATATATCTCAGTAGGCACACCCCACTCACCAACTATTCCATCCACCTTCACATTACCAACTTTACCATTCATATCACCAATCAAAAACACTCTCTCATTCCTTCCAAACTTTTCCATGCACACTTCCACATTTGTCCAGAACTCTTCTCTCACTCTTCTAGCACGATCTTGCGTTGGCGCATACACACACACAATCGCCCACATTTGTATTCCAACTTTCAACTTTACCCACACAATCCTTGACCCAACTGATCCATACTGTCTTATGCTCTTCTTCCATCTTTTACTCACAACTATACATACTCCTTCCTTCGCCCTCTCATTCTCACCTACTCCTGCACATATACCCCATCCATACTCCCATTCTCTCACACTTTCTCCTCTCGATTTTGTTTCAGTTATTCCACATACATCCACTTTCGCACCCTCAAGCACCTGGACAATCTCTCTCTCTTTCACCTCATCATTCGCTCCTCTTACATTCCATGTACTCATTACCAAGTCCTTTGTCCGGTCCTGGGTCGTCATCGTTTGGTCAGTCCTTGTCCGAGGCTTCTTGTTTGTTCTTTTAGTTAGTTGTTTTCCGGGGAGGGGCACTAACCCTCCGCCAACCCTTTTAGTCGCCTTTTACGACAAGCAGGGATACTGGGGGAGTATTCTTGAAAACCCCCCTACCCCCAGGGGGTATATTATACCGACTAATCTCATAATTAAACGATTATGACTGTTAAGATGAGTATTGTTAAGAACTACCGCGATCAACGTTTTGTCAGAGAATAAAAAATCTTAGTGAATTTCAGTTTACAACAAAGGATTTTATTTAGCAGATAGAAATTAACCTCAGCCAGATATTATGACGCTTGTAGTGCTCGTTGAAAGGCAGTGGTACAAGTTGGTGGTAGGGTAGAACTGGTGGCTAAATGATTACTATACTGTAGCTGAAGGCAGTGGTGGGTGTTGTGGTGTAAGTGGTAGTGGTGATTATGTGAGTGGCAGTGGTGGTGGTTGTGCTGATGGTAATGGTTGTGGTAGTACTGTGTATGGTAGTGGTGGTGATGACAGGGATGGTGTTGAGGTTGTTAATAAGGGTTGTAATAAAGTGTAGCCTACGGTACTTGTGGTGGCATAGGGACTGTTTTGTCTCATGATTATGACTGTGTTCAAGAATATAGCACTGGTGAAGGTGGTTACTTTAGTAGAATGTAAAAGGGATCTGGTGTTGTAATTAGTAATAGCAGCAGTAGTAGTAGGCAGTCAGTCTATTAATCGATCATTATGATTTCGTTATTAAATTAGATAAGATGCATGTTATGCCGGGCATAACAGGTCATAGGTTTTGATAATATACATGTCTTAAAAATAAACAGTTCCTTGTCTTTCAAATAAAATAATAAAGATGTTAGATAAAACGCTAGAAATTGTTTCCTTAAGAATGTAGGAATATAAGAAGTACTGAGTTTCATTGGAGGTGTAGGAGGACTACTGGGCCTTGGGATAGGCTACTGCCCCCGAGATATAGGCCTTGAAGCCTTTGCCCAGAGTCGGACGCATAAGAAAAAATATATATATATATATTGAATAAAACTTAAGACTGGGATACGAATAACAGGGATGAAGTAAAAGCATAAAATGTTGAAATGCTTTCTCATTAAAAAAAATAAAAGTACTGTAAATAACACTCAGTAACAGAATAAATCAATGTATAAAAAAAATATAATAGAAAGAAGTATGTCGCCTTAAAAATGACTGCGGGGTTCCGCCTTTTTCTTGTGGTTTTGCATTCAGTACATTCTTGATCGTAGTACGTCTAAGGCATGGGAGATAACGCCACTCCAAACTAAGCCTTAAAAATATTATTTATTTTTTTTAAGAAACCTAATTTTGAAAATGACAGGCGTTATTTATCAATGGATAATTCGAGTGTATGAATGTGTTGTAGAAGCGACATTGGACGAGTGCCACATGGTGCCCCAGTAACAGCTGGCTGCAGGAGGCAGCCACGTCATGGTTGCCGGCATAGGGTGGTGCTACAGTCATTCGTTTTAATGATTTACCGTAATCTCCTTCAAATGCTCTAAAGATATGATCTATGTGTATCTTTATGGTATAAAAGTGGTAGAACTTAATCTGGCTTACAGTAAGAATTCATCATCATCATCATCATCATCTGGACCTCCTTTCCCGCCCTAGGGCAGGGTGAGGAGTAGCAACGTCCAGACAGCCCAAGTTTGCCCAGTCCAATGGACCACGCATCCATTCACTCGAAATCCTGACTCTATCTGAGACGCCAAAAACTTTCGCCATATTCTGTAGCTTCACACAAACATATTCGATAGAGTCAATCCGGACGCTGTCACGTTAAAAGTGGGTGCCACATCCCTGATCGTGCACTTCTTCTCACAACACAGTAAGAATTAAAAAGGAATAATGATGTATTAGTATTCACGTCATTAAGAAGTTTTAAAAAGCCATTACATCTTGAATACAATTTATTGACCAGTTTCTATTTTTCTCATCTTTGTCATGCTTGAATACAGGTCGACCTCCACTTTTATAATAGTAGTAATAGTAGTTGCAGTAATAGTAGTAGTAGTAGTTAGTAGTAGTAGTAATAGTAGTGGTAGTAATAGTAGTAGTAGTAGTTGTTGTTGTTGTTGTTGTATGAAGTATTCTTCTTCTTTTTCTTCTTCTTCTTCTTAGTAGTAGTAGTAGTAGTAGTAGTAGTAGTAGTAATAGTAGTAGTAGTTGTTGTTATCTTTGTTGTGGCTGTTAATATAGTGATGGTGTTGGTGGTGGTGGTGGAAGTAGCAGTACCGCAGCACGGATAACGGAGAGAAACATGGCAACTTACTGCGATGGTGATGGTTACGATAGCAAACTGGTTTTATGGTAGGCGTTATTTATAATGATGGTGATGGATGGAGTGGTGCTGTGATGTGTGTTATGGCTGTGGTGGCTTATAGGTGTGGTGTTAAGATGGGAATGATGGTGGTGGAGATGATGATGATGATGATGGTGTTCCTGCTGCTGCTGCTGCTGATGATGATGATGATGATGGTGTTCCTGCTGCTGCTGCTGATGATGATGATGATGGTGATGGAATTGTTTTAGGACACACGTTAGGGTTGCTGTAGTTAATGAGCGGTTATGTGTTTGTAAAGATGGTGGTGATGATGATGATGATGATGATGATGATGATGGCTGGGGTAATGTTATGGTAAGTGTTATGGTTTTTTATGAGTAGCAATATGATTAATGATACTGGTGGTGGTTGGAGCGGCGTTATAGTATATGTGATTGGACTATATGGTGTTAATAATAATGATGGTAGTTGGAGTAGTGCTTTGGTAATGTGTGGTGGTTTTTTACTGTGATGTATGTCAGTGTTGTTGACTGGAGTGGTGCAAGTGGGCGTCTTGTGGGTGTGATTATTATAAACATGAGTGTATGGCATATGTGAAGACCCGTACACGTATGGTATATGTATGGAAGGAGTGCTTGCATAACAATGACAATGGTTTTTATGGTAGGACTGTTTGCAATAGGGGTGGTAGTAGTACAGTAGTAGTAGTACTAGTAGTTGTAGTAATGTCTCATGGTAGGACATGGTTCTTATGGCAGGACTGATTGTATAATAGTGATAGTGGTTTACGGTAGGACAAATTTTATGTTAGTGGTGGTGGTTCTTATGGAGGACTCTTATGGCAGGACTTGGTTTTTGTGATAGGACTAGTTGTATAGCAGTGGTAGGGGTCTTTCGGTAAGGACTCTTGAATTCGCATAATAGAAATGGCTGTAAAGGAGTAGCTGTGTTTCATATGGTAGGATAGCATAAACCGAAACAGTAAGTGGGTCTCATAGCAGTGATATAGACCGTGTACTGTGACAACCATGTTGTTATGAAAGTCATTTAATGATTAGTGTCTGGTTTTCACAAGGGCAGTACAGGTATATCGAAACAACGGTAATGTAAAACTTATCTGTATTACGGAACCGCAAACAGCTAATGGAAACTAAAGTTTGATATTTAAACGGCAATACCGTAAGATTCTTATTGGAATGTTTTTATCCCTTTAATTCTAAATCCGTGTTTAAATGTTCTATTGCCCCTGGTTTACATTTTTCTGCTTTAGTCAAAATCTGCTAATGTTTTCAGTAAATGTTTTCAGAAATTACTGCGATTAAAAAATAAACTCGAAAAACGAGGAAAAAAAGACTTTGGTATTCGACGTATTAAACCATAAATTTCCCCAAAGCTATCAACACGTCAGCATATTAACGTGCGTCAACACTTGCCCTCCAACATATGCTGGCAATACTGCTACCAACCTGTTGGATTACATGACGGCAACAATAATAATTGTACAGTTGTGTGCCAACATGTCAGCAAAAATTTCCAAAGCTTCGTGTTGCTAGCTTGTTGACAGTTTGTTCGTGGGTGGGTATGTTGTCAACCTACGTTCGAGGGCAAGTATTGATGCACCTTACTTTGCAAAGCTTCACAACCAGCATCTAGGATCCGCTGTTAAAATGTGTTTTTAAATGAGACGGATAAGGGAAAGTCGGATTATGAAGAGAGAAAAGCTCAAGCTTTTAACAAACACAGGCTTCTAGAACACATCTGGTTTATTTCGGTTCTATGTGTTCAGTCTTTTTGAGTTTTAGACCTTCCCCTCAAAAAAAAAGTCAGGCTACAGCAGACCGTAGTATCCAAGTGAACCATACAATTTTGTTACGAAACCGCCATTTCTTTAACATTCTTTATGCAACAACAGCGGCATCGATGAACACAAGGATATACGCAGCAGATACAGTATGACCAAGTTTAGGAGCGACTTCATACTCGTATAATGCTCCGTGCACATTAACTTCATCTAAAACCTAGATCTTCCCTTCCTTATCTCTGAGCTCTAACAAGAAAGTAACGAAGGAATACGATACCAAGTGCGAAAGGTGCTATAGAAAAGTATGTAGAACCGTGGAATGGTCTTATTCCATCATTGGGTTACAGGAAATTAGCTGCAAATGTACGAAAATCTCCGCGAAGTATGGGGGAAGTTGTGGTGGTGGTGGTAGGAGTGAGAGCAGTGACCGGTGTGGTCCTGTGGTTATTAGTATTCCTTGTGGGCTCCAAGCTAATAACTACCTCAAGTTTTACATTCTCTCTCTCTCTCTCTCTCTCTCTCTCTCTCTCTCTCTCTCTCTCTCTCGATACAGATGTAAAGTATAAACAAAATGATTAAAAACTAAAGAATATGAGGGAATAATGTACACAATTATATTCTCTCTTAACGCCAATGCAAAGATAAACTGAAGGGTGGTTAAAAAAGTAAAACAAAATTTTGCCTTAATGTTTCACCAGGACCTGTATTCTCGTAGGCTGAGGAAGCTCCCTAGCACCTCTTCCTTAGCGATTAATTTTCGATATGGCTAGTTATTATCCTTTTGTACGCTATGTATGGGAATATTAGACTGATATATGTAACATAGGGGACAGCAAAGTCTAATAAGAAAATAGGTGAAGGAAGAAATAGGCAGCACTACATCAAGTAAGTGAATGATGGTGAGAAATAGGAAGAGAGGAGGGCAAACACAGAAAAAGAATGATCAAGGTGAAGGAAGAAGTAGGCAAAACTACGTCAAGTGAGTGGATGGTGGTGAGAAACAGGAAAAGAAGAAGGAAGACACAGAAAAAGAATGATAAAGGTGAAGGAAGAGTAACTTAAGAAAAGGTGTTAGGGAAATTCATCATGCGACAAACATAAGAACCCAGGCATTACGATACAGCAGCCAAAGAAGAAAATTCGAATCATCTGTCCATTACACATCATCCTATCCTTTTCTGCCCCATAAGGAGCGTAGGAGCCCGTGGTCAGGCTACTCAATATCAGATATTTAAAGCGAATGGTGTACCAGCCTCACTCTTCCCTGGGTAGCATTAAGCGAACAATAATTTAAATCCCACCCACGGATAGTAAGCCCTGTGAGTCCATCGGGTTGGAACGCCTTAACCCACCAGACCACCTGGCGTCATTTGGTTATACGATTAGCACTGGAGGGAACTGTCTCTCAAAGTTTTACACACACACACACACACACACACACACACACACACACACACACACACACACACACACACACACACACCGCTCGCTGGCGGAGTGGTAACGTTCTCGCTTGCCATCTGGTAGACGGGAGTTCGCGCCTCGCTCAGGTTGCGAAAAGTTTCACTGACGAAGTGAGTGGCTACTGTCCCCCTTGAGCAAGGGGACGGGTGTGTGGGTGTGTGAAGGTCACAGCCTTGCCCTTAGATCGGACTATATGAGCTCTCAGCTCCCTTCCGGGAGGATAAAAAGCTGACGATCACGACCATCAAGTGATCCTGACCGACCCGGTGAATTACACACACACACACACACACACACACACACAAAGTTGTTCCTGACCATAAGACCAGTAGAATAATAGGCTTCATCTAAAACGGGTTCGCTTGTAAATTTAAAATGTAATCAAGTGATTTTATGAGGGCCTTATTACATTGCAGATAAGCCCAGTTTCAATACCTGTGCTTAAGCAGTTTGATCATTAACCTATTAAGAGTTCCAAGAAAGCTAACCACTCATTCATTTCTTGGAACTAAAAGCTGTAAGGAAAAACCTGGCTGAACATGATTAATATTTCATTGTATAAGGGATATTATGCAATCTAACAGTTTACTCTTCTCATAAGCTTAAATTATACCGAGAAAAAAAAAGTTTTCACTCCAGCACTGCTGCTTCTCAATACTGGTGGTGAATGAAAGATTTTCGCTAAGCTTATTGTAAGTGTATGATGTTATCAGTAATAAAACAAAACCTGAAAATATTGTAAGGGTTAATGAAGAAAGGTCCTGTCCACTTCAATGTAAAAGATAACCGTTAAACTACAGAAAATGGTCTAGAAGTAACAACAATCAAGCTAGAAAGACGACATCGCACTGAAAGGATTATTAGAGTCATAGTCAGCCTCCGCAGTATTTTTACTCATCTTATTAATATATGGTTGGCAGAAGCAGAACACACGACAATGAACCCCTTCAGTTCTGTGATTTCTTTGTAGTTTTGTTCTTCAATCCTCTTGACGACTTGATTCAGCTCTGGGAACACCTATCCTATTGTTGTGAAAGGACGAATGAAGGCCACGTATAACCTCAATGAAGCTGAACAGTATCGTCCAAAGCAGCGAAATAAAAACAAAATTGATATACCCGGATTGAAAAGGTTATTTTCATAATCAGCTAGATCATTGTCTGTAAACTTCCGAGTGGATGCTGAGGGTCTTTCTGTTCAGATAAGTAAAGGAAGAGGACAGTTAATATCATCAATTGAAATGAGACCTGGTTGCTAAGAACTCTATGCAACAAGGATATCTAATCAACACGACTATTATCAAGAAAGGCAAAATTATCCATCGTTGTCAATAATCGGGAAAGGAATAGTAATGATGGTTTAAGATATGGCAGTAATACTCATAGGTATATCTCTGCATTGGGAAATTTTTGTTTTTCATCTCAGTAAACATGATTTCCATATGTGAGTATATTTCTTCGAGTTGAGCAACACACGACAGTGTGAACTAAAGACACACTAAAGCTCTTCTTTTAAAGTTAGGTTTCTCACTGCTTGGTCTTTTCTAGGATTATATTCCATTGCGTCATAGAGGCCTTGGAGTGTTGATTCTGTCACCACTAATACTCCGATGATCGAGACAATATTAGTATTCTGTTTCAGTTAACAACAGAAAATATTTCATGAGGACACGAATGCACTAAACGAGAAAGAAACGTGGTTGGTAAGAAGTCTAGGCAAAACGACAATATAATCAACACGACGAGCGGATCATAGCTGCCAGTGTTTAGAAGACGTAACAAGCGAACTTGATAACACAACTAGTGACATTTGCGTAATCTGATTTCTTGTCCCCTTTGAATGGTGTGAAGCCAGTAAGAGCGAGGTGTAGCTCATTTATATTGACTGAGGCCTGGCGCCGTATTCTCGTCGTTTTATAGGAGTCCTTTTGACACCTCTTCAATACAGGATTGTTTCTGCACATAGAACGTTAATATCCACTTGTGCACATATTTTAAATATATGAAAAGTATGTCGATAAATCACATAAGCAGCAAGCAAGAATAAGTCGAGGTGAAATATACGAAATAAACTGCTATGGACAAGGTACCATACTAGAAAGCCTTCCAAGCCCATGAGAAATGGGTGGACCCAGATAAAACTTGTCAGAAGTTGACTTTATCAATACAGAACATCACTGTGGTAGACGACCTGTGGATAGCTGGCTATTGTTGCTCTGTACAAATGAAAAAAATAGGTTAGCAACATTAAATGGTGCATTTTTTTCTCAGCACACACACACACACACACACACACACACACACACACACACACACACACACACACACACACACACACACACACACACACACACACACACACACACACACACACACACACACACACACACACACACACACACACTATAACATAAATACATATCGTACAAAGAGTAGATGGAATGGAGTAGAATATATGGAGTAGATGGAAAGTTGTTGAATGCTGTGAAGAGTATGTATGATGGTGCTAAGGCTGCAGTGCGTGTGGATGGTGAACTAAGTGAATTTTTCTCTTTGGAGGTTGGGTTGAAACAGGGATGTGTCATGTCTCCATGGTTGTTCAATCTGTTCATGGATGGGGTAATAAAAGAGGTACAAGGTAGGGTAGTGGATGTTGGAGTGGCCCTGGTGAGAGGGGATAGTGTTTGGAAACTCCCTGTACTGCTGTTTGCAGTTGATACTGTGTTGTTGAATGAAGACGAAGGGGAGCTGCAAGGCTTGGTGGATGAGTTTGGGAGAGTATGTAAGAAACGGAATCTGAAGGTGAATGTAGGGAAGCGTAAAGTGATGGTCTTTGAGAGAGATGAAGTCCGTGAATGTACAGCGAGGTTGGATGGTGAGGAACTGGAAAATGTGAGTACGTTTAAGTACTTGGGTAGTGTGATGAGTAAGGATGGAGGTTTGGAGGGTGAAGTGCTTGAAAGGGTACAACAGGGAAGAAAGGTTGCTGGCTCATTGAAAGCAGTGATAAAAAACAGGGAAGTGAGCATGGAATAGAAAAAGTTACTACATGACAGTATTGTGTTACCAACTCTAACGTATGGAAGTGAAGTTTGGACGTTGTCGGAAGGACACAAGTCAAGAGTGAGAGCAGTGGAAATGAGTCATTTAAGAGGAGCCTGTGGAGTCACGTGGAGAGACAGGCTGACGAATGAGGATATAAAGGAGCGTTGTGGTGTGGATGTGGATGTGATAGGAAGCGTTATGAGGAACACACTGAGGTGGTTTGGCCATATGGAGAGGATGGAGGGTGAAAGACTGACGAGGAGAGTGTATGTGAGTGAGGTGGAGGGGGGAAGAGGGAGGGGGAGGCCGAGGATGAGATGGAGGGATGGGGTGGAGAGGTATATGAGAGAGGGGGGTGTGAGTTGGGAGCAGGGCAGTGAAATGGCGGGGGACAGGACGACTTGGAGGCGATTTGTTTGTGGCCACCCCAAACGGGATTGAGGCGTCTGGCAATAGATAGATAGATAGATAGACAAAGAGGAATCCGAGGATGTTATAGATTATCAATATATGTTTATGATGCTCCATAATGATTAATTTATTCTCCTCATACTGCGCATATAATAGCAATACTTACTATGGATGTGAGAGGAAATGTCGCAAGCAAGACATTTATGGCATCCAAATGGAAGCAGGGCTACCAACGTGGGAGTTAGACCACTAAGCACTTTACACTGTTCATCGTCTGTGGTGTCAAATTGTTTTGCGCGAATTGTGCACCGACATTTTTTAATTGAGTAGGCCTGTATAGAGGACATAAAAAGTTACCTACCCACCATTGGTCAAGTCCCGTTCTCTCTAATCGCAAGTCACTTTGGGGTGAGGGGTTAGGGGAAGGGCTTGGTGGTATCAGGGGTGGCCGGTGGCCTGATAGGTGTGGAATGGTGATGGAGGAGAAACACTGGATTCGAAATTCACTCAGTTAAGACAAGCAATAAAATAGCTTGGTAGGTGTTGTTTGTATTTTAGGTTTTGTATTGAAGGTATTATATGTGCAGCCTTAGGAAAGGAGGCCCTGAACTGGATGAGATTGGACTGCCTAGACTGGTAAATTATTAGAAACAACTGAAGAATTGAATTTTTGTTGCCTGTGAATTAAGAAATATAATGAATAATATTATCGATTGTAATGAATTAGTCCTCCGAAAATTTTACATTTTGCTTAGAAACACCTTGTAGAGTGACACTGATATCTGATCAGAGATAAGCATGAGGGCAAGGGTGTGATACGAGGCATGGTTAGAGGAGGGCCAGAAAATATGAGGATTTCTGTCATCATCATCACCATCATCATCATCATATCCATACCTCTTTTCTTATCCTGGGGTGAGGTGAGATAAGACCCAGAGAGCCAGAAAAAGCTTGATAGAAGGAGTTACTAACCAAAGATTGCCCGACTAATTGGGACACACCCATTTCCACTCACCATTCATGCCCCCAGAATTCTGCCTGCACCTGATAGGCAGAAACATATTCCACACATACCTTCACATCCACCTATCCAACAGCCAATCCGACGACAAGCACGTTAAATGGGTGACAAACCCTGGTCATACACTCCTCGGCACAAAAATCATTTAACCATATTGGTATCATGTCAGTTTCCTAGCCTTGTCAGTTTCAATGCTTCTCTTTCTTATGCATTCACTTGCCATATCTATTCCCCATTTCCCTGGCATACGAAATCTCCTCCCACCTACAAACTCACTGAGATATAATCTTTTATCCAGGTTTTTCACACCATTCATTTCATATTATAGTACTATCTGAGCACACTTTCTTACTCTGGTGTCCATGGATTCCCTTACCAATAACAGTACTTCTTTTTCCGTCCACCCCCCTCATTCCACACATATTCCTGAACATTCTTGTTTCCACTGATCTTACTTTTGATTTTACATTTTCATACCACATTACGGTCTCTCACTCATGCGTTGCTGTAGGCACTAGAACTCTCATGATATCTTCTGACAGCCGCCACACTTAGACCTCGGATTCTTGCCAAGGCCTTCTTTGCAGCAGCCACTTTTCTTCCCTGTGTCACTCTACTTTCCATATCCCTTTGTATACATAGCTCACTTTTCTATCACTGCTTCTCTAACTTGCCTTATTTCTCACACCTCATCTATATAATCTTAACCCGTCACGTCCCGAGCACTTTTGCACCTCCGACACTCCCCAGTCCCGGCCATTTTTGGAAAAATTATTTTTTGGCTAAAATCTCCGCTTTTGGTGAGAAACATCGAAAATTCATAGAGAAATCGCCCACCTGAGGTTTAAAATACTCGATACAGGTAGGAGTACCTCCTTACCTTACAGGGTTTTCTATCAGGCTGGCTGCAAAGAAAACGAGTTCTATGGGAGGATAACTATTCCACACCACTCATAAACGGTATTTATTTATTTATTTGGTACGAATTTATATGTAGTACGAGAGTATATTGGTTTTCAAACAGTAATATAGGCATTATAAGCATTGTTTCACTCACTAACTCATCACCATTCTTGACCTTTTGCCACATTACCTGATCATCATTTCTGACTGTTTCTTCCTCTAATGCAATGTAAACTTTGTCCTCCACATTGTCATCGATTGGGGAATCACTCTGGCCCTGAATGTCTTTATTGGCCAGGTCACTGGTAACAGGTGAATTGCTGAGACAATGGGGGGAGGGAGGTTATGTGATGTAAGGCATTGTCCCTGCTTGGCATCTTGTAGAGGAATAGAGGAAGGTGTCCCGTGTATACGTACAAAAAATCATGCGCAAAAATTGAAAATTGTGCAAATTAGGGACCTTGCACTTGCACAACGTACCAGTACGTCGTCGGGACTGGCAAATGCAAAATGTTGCAACGTACCCATACGTCGACGGGACGTCTCGGGTTAAAGTTATCCTTTACTTCTTCTGGGTTTTGTTTCAGGATTATTTCTTTAATTAAAATGTCACTGAACCCGCAAAACCCAATATTAATGTTAAGGACAGTCTGTTGTACTTGTATGATGTCAGTTGTTGGAAAACTTTGTGAATGAATATTCAAGTCCCTATTAAATCCAACATTAGAAGTAATCATGTGTTCTAGTTAATGATATGCTTATGTCCCTTTCATATATGTGGAAAAACTGATTTCATTAAGCAACGGACATACCACGTTGAGTACACCGCTTCCCGTTCTATCAGCGAAGTTAAGCAACGTTGGGTCTGGTTAGTACTTGGATGGGTGACCGCCTGGGAACACCAGATGCTGTTGGCATCCCTACGTCAAGTGGGGTTGGTGGAGGATTAGTGCCCCTCCCTGTAAAACAATTAACTCTAAGCCCTTGGCCACCCCGTTTGGGATACATGGTGTCTGGCAATGAATGAATGAACTTTGTAAAAAATATCATGTAATTATATTTAATTTAAAATATTATGCTAATACGTGGGTGGAGCGATAATTGCTTATCCCTAGGCAGTTCTGTGTTACCTGTGTATACATTTTTTTTTTTTTTAGAGAGATGACCTATATATCATTCTGTCTGCCAATGCAGTCTGCTGCCTTTATATAATAATGTAACCTCCATTCATTTATCATGATGCGGCTCCGGTGAAAATTGTAGTTATTTAATAGTTTCATTCAGGTAGTAAGTTAGCACATTTAAGCATAGCCTTTTTTTTTATTTATTTATTTTAAAATCTACCAGTGCTTTTCATATAGTCAGTATTATTTTGTTCCCTATGATAAATTCAAAAAATCTATTTTTCCAAAAGTTTTTATCTGATCTTCTTTGTCTAATATTTAAATCTAGATGTGGATGTCATTAGAAGTATTAAGAAAAAAAGTCCGAGATGGTTTGGCCATGTGAAGGGGATAAGGAATGAGAGACTGACTAGCTGAGTGCACTTGCATGGGTTGGAGGAGAAGGGAGGGGAAGGACCATGAAAGAGATGGAGGAATGGAGTGAAGAGCTATATGAGAGAAATGGTGTATGAGTTGGAGGAGGGTGGCCAAATGAAAGAGGACAGGGCACCATGGAGACGATTTGCTTTTGGTCACCCATTACAGAATTAAGGTGTCTGGGTGTAGACAGACAGGTATATAAATATTTAACTTGGGATAGTGAACGGGCAACAAACTACCACTTTTTAATAGGAAAGTGTATCTGATTTGACTACATCAGTAGAACTGTCTACAGTCTATCTCACAGTTTAAGTACAAAGAAGAAAACCATAATTGGATGTGTCTTAAGAGTACCATAATGCAGATGGCCTTAATCCTGCAAAGGGAAGGATGTGGACCCCGAGACGAAAAGCGGTGTCATGTTAGATTTATTTTTTTACTTATTTGTTTATTCCTTCATTCAATTATTTTTTGCTTGGCAGCTTTACTCAGGCAGCTCGATCTTGGCGGCGACTTTTTCGTGATTGCTGTTGACTTTTCATGATGACTGCGACTGCCAAGGCTCATGAAACAATATATATATATATATATATATATATATATATATATATATATATATATATATATATATATATATATATATATATATATATATATATATATATATATATATATATATATATATATAAAACCGTTGTCACAAGAACGTCACCACGATAAAACTGCCCAGAAAAACACTGCCAGAAAAAATCAATCGTCTGACACCACTGGTACCTCCTGAATCCTATAATTTATATTTCACTATATTCTTGCGACATTGTGATAATTCTATCCAGGTTAGGGAGGTCTTTCATTGGTGAAGTAGTTAAAAAAGGGCTACATTTACCTCCTCCAGTTTGCAATGTCTGTCCAAGGTTGAATTAATTCCTCTGAATCCAGTAAGAATGAAATGATAAAGGTCCCGCCAGACAGAAGTTAGTACTAGAAGGCCCTCAAGGGGAAAATCACACCAGCCGCGAACAGATACATATCTAGCGCGCCTCCGAATATGACCCTAACCTTGACCTACCTTCATCAATTTCGAATTCGTCCGAGAATTTCATCCCTACTACACACCTGTAAAGTTTTGTGATGATATCTTGAGCGGTTGCGAAGTTATCGTGCTAACAGACACAGATACACACAGATAGATAAACTGAAAACAATACCAGAATCGCTATCAATAGTTGTTGTAACCCCAGGTTTATGTGAATCGTGAACCCAGTGGACTATAGACGTAAACTGTCCCTTTCCCTCAGTCCACCATCCTCATTCTTGGAAGGTAGGGAAGTACGAGTAGTAGCGGAATGTTTGTTTAATTAGAGTGTTGAGTCACCCAGGTGTGTCGGTGCTATTACATGAAGGCTCACCACTGGAGAGGCTGAGAAAGTGGAATTGGTGGATCCCTTCCCCACCAGATGCCAGTGAACAAATTTGGATGCAGAAGCGAGGAAACCAATTCTCCGTCGTCCCAGTGGGCTTAAATTAATGAGGCGAGGAGCTGTCACTGATCACAGAAAAACAAGCGTGGTCAGAGAGAGAGAGAGAGAGAGAGACTATACAGTTCGAAGAGACAATATTGCTTGCATAATAAAAGAAAATTGTCAAAGAAAACTGATATTCCTGTATTTAAAATCTCACAAGCAGCAACTCTTCTATTTGTTGTCTGGAAACCGAAAAGAGAACAAACGGATTTCACTAAGATTAGTCTGCAAAACAGAATATTAAACCTTTCAGTCTGATGACGTATTTTCTACTTTGTTCTTGCCGTCTCCAAATGATGTCTTTAACTTTAGGAGAGACTTTTCGAGTTAGACAGGTCAAATATAGTGTCCATTAATCCCATGAAGACGTCTCCTCCAGGATGGAAAAAAAATGATAAAATCGTCTGTCAGTTGCAAGAGTAAGATAGAATATAAGTTAAACTTTATTGTATGAGAATTTACGAGCTTCTGTAAAAGATTTTAATAATAAGAGAAAAAAATAAATCAGTTGAATAAAAAACTTTTACTAAAGCACTCTGACAAGGAGAAGAGGAATCACTTTGTCTCAGTCTGATGACGTATCTTTCAATTTATTCTTGCTACCCCAGAAAGTATAAGTGAACTTACAGGTGAATTTTTATAGTGACGTGGATCAGTGAAGGTTGTATCTTACCTCTGCAGTTCGAAAAGTCTCCACAGTGCTAAATGGAGTGATCTACTATCAGCAAAAGATCAAGTCTGCAGTGTGTCATGGTATTTAAGGGGCTAAAAATGAGGAAGAAACTATACAGATGACACTTCTGCCATAATGGACGATATGGGTGGCTAGGAAATATCGCTGAAGTCTAGAGGCCATCGTCTGTAAGCCTTTTACCTTAACCTGGTCCAGATTTTTGTCCTTTTGCATCTAATTTCACCTACCTCAGTGGCACAGTGAGACAGGACCATGGTTCTAAACACTTTCTAAAGCACTTCTTCGTGACTGGCATTATATTTTGGTGTTAATTTCTTGCTACAGCATCGTATTTAATATGGGGTGATTGCAGGTTCGGTCAAGTTAGAGTAAAACGGGTATGAAACATATCTTCAGGGGGAAAAGGGAATTAGATCTCTCTTGTTAGCGTGTTTTATTTTATTCCAGTTAACGCGAGACAATTGTATTTACCTATGAGAGGATACCATTAACACTCTCATGGTCGGCACAGCTCCATTATTGTATTCCAGCCAACGCCTGATGATTGGTTAATGACACAGTTCTTTCCTGCAAATGTGATGATTAGATACATAATATAGTACTGCATTTTGATAATTTTGAAGAAACTAAGATATCAGTTGTCAGCCCTTTTGTCCAAACCAGAACTGAACCGCGAGATGTGGTAATTAATAATTATATCTATGAAGTAAGTTCACTGTGGCCCGTTGTGCGGTAGAGGGGCGCCTTCACATGGTTGCACCAATATTACTTGGTAAAGGTGCTGACCGGTTATGCAGATACCCCTCAACTACTTCCCTATCTCCCGGAGAAAGGGTGGTGAGCTGCGGGAAGAGGGCAGTTTCAGTCTGTAGTCGACTGGGTTCACGTGTCAGAAGAGCCTAGAGTTACAACAACAACAACTGCTACAACTATTGAGGCCCATTCAAGTTCAGGGGTCACTTCAGTTTTTTTCGGACAAGTTCAGGTATTGTAGAAGTTGCAAACCCATGCTCATCGGAATGTTAACCCAGTGGACGGCAGGCTGAAGTTACCCTTCTCCAGGAGTCCAACATCCATCTTTTCGAGAATAACATGGGAAATGAGGGACCTCTGAAGGACCAGGCAGCGGAGCCAGCCAGTCATATCGGTGTGTGAAGGCGTTCCACTCCACCACCACCAACTTTACGTATATCCTGTCCTTTTACAACCATTCCGGCTCAGCCAAACCAAGTTAGGTTATACTGTTTTTAGTGTAACCTGGCCAAAAACTGCAATTTCTCCTCTTTAATACTGAGTTATAACACTAGATCGACACTGAAATACGACGCTAATCGCGATGAAGTGCTATGGAAAGGATGTAGAGCCGTAACATTTTTTTTTTTTTCCGTAGCTAAGGTTACTTGAGAGGAGCATGTGGAGTGACGTGGAGGGACAGGTTGACGAATGAAGAAGTAAAGGAACGTTGTGGGGTAGATGTGGATGTGGTTGAAAAGATTAGGAGAAATACACTGAGGTGGTTTGGACATGTGGAGAGAATGGAGAATGAAAGACTGACTAAGAGGGTATATGTAGGTGAGGTGGAGGGAGGGAGAGGGAGGGGTAGACCGAGGATGAGGTGGAGGGATGGAGTTGAGAGGTATATGAGGGAGGGGGGGGGTGAGTTGGGGGGAGGGGAGTCAAATGGTGGGTGACAGAGTGACTTGGAGGCGTTTTGTCTGCGGCCACCCTTTGCGGGATTAGGGCGTCGGGCTATAGATAGATAGATAGATAGCTAAGGTAGATGGTAGGGGGATGAATATAGCTTTGAATGGCGAGTTGCTTGAGGAGGTAGAGTGTTTTAAATATCTAGGGTCACATGTTGCTGTAGATGGAAGAATAGATGCAGAAGTGAAGTTTAGAATAAATGAAGTAGGAAAGGTGCTGGGAGGAATGAAAAAAGTGTTTAGGTGTCGTTCGCTTAGAATGGATGTAAAGAGAAGGTTGTATGAGGGTGTTGTGGTACCGGCTGCGTTATATGGGGCTGAAACATGGAATATGGGTGTAGCAGAGAGGAAAAGTTTGAATGTAATGGAGATGAGGTGTCTGAGGAGTATGTGTGGAGTGACGCTTATGGATCGAGTGCGAAATGATGAAGTGCGAAGGAGAACTGGAGTTGTTCGGGAGATGGCTGGTAGAGTTGAGCAGAGGGTGTTGCCATGGTTTAGGTATATGGAGAGAATGGATAATGAGCAATTGGTGAAAAAGATAACTAGATCTGATGTGAGAGGTGTAAGACTGAGAGGAAGACCACGAATAGGATGGATGGAAAGTGTGAAGAGAGCACTGGATGCAAGAGGGATGTCTGTTGAGCAAGGAAGAGTGGCTGTGCGTGACAGAAATAAATGGAGAGAAATTGTGAATGAATAAGTGATGACGCAGCCCTGAGGGGATATTCTCCCGCATTTGGTCTGATCAGCTAGTCAGGTCAGGTGCGGGTAAGGGGATGGGTCTGTTATGATGTGGCAGGGGTAAACCAGCTTTGCTGTTGGGCCCTGCTGCGGATGTCACTGATTGCATTGCGGAGTTGACCCTTGTGCGGTGTGGTGCAGTGAGGATCTGTCCGTTCTCCCCTCGGGGCTAAGATGCGAATGAATGTGTTTGAATGGATGAGTAAATGGGGAGTGTGTCGTCCTGTCTCGGCTACCTCCCCTTCCTTGGGAGAAGCAGCCTAGGTATATATTTATAGATAGACAGATAGCTAAGGTACGTGAAGTAAACTGTAAAAGGACAAAAATCTGGGACAGATCAGAGTGAAAACGGGTATAGCGCATGTCGTTTCAGGGCGGAATAGCCAAGACAGGTCCAGTTAGGCCACGTATGCCCCTTTTAATTGATTCCTTTCACATGACAGCACCTACAGTATATAACCGAGTGATTCCTCTGCCTGGTTATACAAACATCCTTCAACTCCCGCCCTGCCTCTGAAAGGATGATGATAGACTGTCGGAAAAGGATAATTTCAGCCTGCACTCCAGCGGGTTCACGTTTCAGATGAACCTGAGGCTACACCTACTTCGGCTACTTATTCGTTCAGAACAGTTCGCGTCCATTACGGTTTAGGCCCATTCAAGCCACTTTAGGTCCAGAAACCTCTTCAAGACGGTGGCATATTTTATTGGTTTATTACTTTCTTACACTCTCGCTTGCTAAGCAAAGAGGAGTGTTATGTTTTGATGCAGCCTGTGAGTGCCCTTTCTTGGACTTGCTACATCCAGACGATTTTTTAAATTTACGAAAGGCTTCTGTTACTGAAGGAGCTAACGAAGACTATAATCATCTACTCCCCAGAGTTTGAAAAATCTCTACATAACTGAGTAAAATCGTACGGAGATAGCAACAGATAAACTTAAAAAAAATAATTAAATAACCGGAATGAAGGAGTTAATATGCGTTCAGAACTATTCACGTGGCAATGAATCACGCTCCAGGTCCATGCAGGCTACATCAAGTCCGTTTTGGCCCTACACAATCCATCCCACCCTAATTAGTCTACATCATTTAGTCTACTTCACATCCACTCTACGCCAGGTTCGTCGATTTTAATCTGTTCTAGTTATCTTAGATCACGTCAGTCAAGTTCAGATCCACGCATAGCAAATCAGGTCTCTTCTCTTGAGTCAGGTGAAATCAGATAAAGTTTGGTACATTAAGGAGAGCTTAGGTTCATTAATGAATAATTATGGATTAGGTGACGTACAACTAAGTTGTATCTGATATTTGAGAACATTAGGTCAAAAACGAAGGTCACATGACAATTTCAACTTAAATTTTTTCCAAAAAATACAGAAGTGCGGAAGAATGCTTGTTAAACAAGGATAAAGAGATTCGATTTTGATAGCAGTCAAAGGTCAAGGTCATAGGGAAGGGTCAAAGGGTCTAACAGATGTAATATGATTTGAACCAAAGTTTGTGGAAGTATTAAAGGCTGGGCAAAAACAAAATAATTCGATTTTGAGAGTATTCTGTCGACGGTCAAGGTCACAGTGCAAAGCTAAATCTTCGACTCTTACAGCAGTTGCTGGTTGTGGGTTGCACACTCTGAGTACTCATTCATATAATTTTTTTCTTCCTATTTTTTCATGAGGGGAGATAGGAGCGGGAAGAGTTAGAATAGGCTGGACAGGGCAAAAAGAAGTGGGTGGAATGGACTGAGATGATAATGGTGGGCCTGGGCTGTTGGGAGTATATACAGTACCGTGAAGATGGTCATTGCAAGTTAGGTGGCACGGGTTGATTTACGATTTAAATACAAATTTAATTCAGTAACAGCAAAAGGGAAAGCTCGCATTTCTCCCATATTCATGATTATTATCCCTTTTGTTCACACACTCTACTCACGGACAGGGGGAATCCCGGTGTAAGGTCTCGTCCACACTATTTGTTGACTGGTGCCGGGGATTGCAGGCGGGAATTTTGTTTCATTGTAACCCAAACAGGTTGCCACACTGTACGCTGGCAGGTGCAAACGAGAATTTATATGAGTTATGGAGATGTAGAACTCCCGCCCGTGCTAGGAAGTATTTGGTGTGGACGCGGCCTAAGTCACACTGAGCCATGAGAGTGATGTAATTATACTATTCCTCTCTAATCGCACCTCACTTACACAACATCATGCTATCGCCATAATCCACTCACCCACCACACCTCTTACTCGTACCTCGCCCACATTATATCACACTCATCTACCACATTTCTCACTCCTACCTCACTCTGTACACCTCGCTTTCACCACACTTCACTCTCACTGCTTCACACCCACCCATCACACCTCGCATTCGCACCTCACTCATCCCACCTCGCTCTCACCACATTATTTCAATCACGTCTTACTTACCCACGACACTTATTATCCTTACCTCATTCACCACACATTCTCATCACTCAGCATTCTCACCACATCTCATTCTCACCACATCCCCTGTACTTTACTCTCAATACACCACTTCTCTGACTCTCATTTCACACACTAACCTCACTCTCACCAAATCACCCACCATGCTTCTCACTCGCGCCTTACCGGCTGTTTGTCATTATCACCAAACTTTACTCATTTCACTCACAACTCCCCCCCACCCTCATACACACACACACACACACACACACCGCTCGCTGGTGCAGTGGTAACGTTCTCGCTTGCCATCTGGTAGACGGGAGTTCGCGCCTCGCTCAGGTTGCGAAAAGTTTCACTGACGAAGTGGGTGGTTACTGTTCCCCTTGAGCAAGGGGACGGGTGTGTGCGTGTGTGAAGGTCATAGCCTTGCCCTTAGATCGGACTATATGAGCTCTCAGCTCCCTTCCGGGAGGGTAAAAGCTGACGATCACGACCATCAGGTGATCCTGACCGACCCGGTGAATTACACACACACACACACACACACACACATACACCTCACAATACTCACGTCGCATCCCTCACACCAGAACCTCACTCACCACAACTTGCTCCTGCAACCTTCAACTCTTGCCACGCACATCCCCTAACCCACAACATACCACACACTTACCACACCTCACAAGCAGTCCTAGGGCCCAGTCACACAGCAGGTACGACTTATCGCAAACCACCCGCGACCTGCAAGTCGTGGGTGGTTTTGGTGAGGTTTACGACCGGTCTTCATGTGTCTCGGTCTAGCCGCAGGCCACCATGGCGACCAAAAAATCGTCGTGAGGTTTTTCGCTCTGCACGAAAAACCTCCCCGTGACCACCGCTGTCGTGGCATGGAAGCTGTCCGGTGGGCGGGTGGACTGCGTCTGGCTGGCTTATGGACTGCAACTGGTTGGCGACACCTGATTTTTAAGCTGTCGTTGCCATCCGGACGGAGGCTGGTCGCCGCCCGCTCTGTGCGGTTGCCGTCCACACTCCATCAAAGAAACGACTGGACTGTGGTGGTCGCCGTCCACAAGCCTCCTGTCCGGGGTGGTGGATGAAGTCCGGCCGCCGTTCAGCCGGCGACTGGTCGAGCGACAGGTGGTGGGCTGGACTGACACCATTCGCCGGCCAATCAGCGGCTGGTGTCTGTCTGTCTGTCTGTCTGTCTGTCTCTCTCTCTCTCTCTCTCTCTCTCTCTCTGTATATATATATATATATATATATATATATATATATATATATATATATTGTTACATAGCCTATGATTTCATCATCCTTTGTGTAATTCTAACATACAGTATGCTGCATGTTTCATCACGAGCGTGTTCTACCTCACTCCCCCCTTCTACCCTTATAGTAGAGTAAGTCGTTCTTTCTGTTGTTCAGAGCAGGATTGTCAACTCTTTGTCCCCTATGGCTTCATTTGCGCGTCCTTCTTACAAGTTGTATCAAGCTCTGCCGGCCCCTATATAATGAGCTCAGTCTCTGCATTAATTGCCACTTAGATCTACTCCTCATTTTGCTCACATCTCTGTCCTCCCCTGTACAGTTGTTATTATTGTGAGTGCTCAGGAAGTCTCCAACCATCTAGCAGCTGTGTAATTTGAGTATGACTGTTATTGCATTTTTTTCTTGTACTGTGTAGCATAGGATGTTAATTCTTAGGCCTAGTGAGGTTTTTGTGATTCATGTGTTTTGGGTGTCAGCCATTATTAATAATATTTTGTATCTGTAATAATATATCTTGCATTCACTGAGCATTAGCCGGTTTTCTCATTTTATCAGGGCTGACTTAGATAAATTTACTCTTGCTAATTTCGTGTTAATAGAGGCTATTGCAGTTAATATATATTTAACCTGTTTTTTGCCATTACATTATCCTTATGAGTCCTGAATGTTTTGTTGTTAGTTTGAGCATTAAACTTTAACTTGTAACTTTACCTAACTCTTTTGTTTTGAACCTGGAACTTTGCGGGACAGTAGTGATTTTTAGTATTCTCACTTAAAGTGTACATTATCTTTCTCTGTTCCGTAACATAAATTTGGCGACCTCTTATCAGGATATTCAGGATATTATCATGAGGATGTTGCTTGATATTTTGTGACTGTGATTTATTCATGATTTCTACTATTACTACGCTTGATGAAGCCAAAGATTTTTTGTCAAATTTGCAAACAGTGTGTGATGTAGAAAACAGAACAAAGAATGAACTTAAGCTTGTTGCTCAACAATTGGGAATTGCAGTTCACTTTCATCATTCTAAAGATCAAATTGTTGGCATGATTACTCGTAATAAAAGCTTGTTTAATGTAACTCCTCTAAATGAGCAAAAGCAGATTGAAATAGCTAAGTTACAGCTAGCTCTGTAGGAGGCTCGTGTTAAGGAGGCTGAGTTTCAGGCACATGCTAAGGAGGCTGAGTCTCAGGCTAAGGAGGCGGAGTCTCAGGCTCCTATTCAGGAGGCTGAATTTCAGGCAAATGCTAAGGAGGCTGAATCTCAGGCTCGTATTCAGGAGGCACAGGCACAGGCTCAGGCACAAATTGAACTTGCTAGGATTCAGGCAGACCATGAGTATCGCATGAAACAAGGTGGAACTGGATCATCTAGCTCTGATGATTTTGATGTGGCTAAAAATGTTAAACTTGTCCCTCCTTTTAATGAATCTGATTTAAGAAAGTATTTTCAGTTGTTGAAGAGGGTGGCTACAGGTTTTAACTGGCCCAACAAGTATTGGCCAGTACTCCTTCAAACTGTTCTCACCGGTAAAGCTCAAGTAACTTATGCATCTTTGCCTCAGGATCAATGTGATAATTATGATGTAGTTAAGAGCTTGATTCTTAAGGCCTATGAGCTTGTTCCTGAAGCCTATAGAGTAAAATTTAGGACAATTTATAAGCAAGATAAGCAATCCCATGTTGAGTATGCAAAAATCAAAGAAGATCTGTTAGAGCAGTGGTTAAATTCTAAGAATGTGGATTCTGATTTTGACAAATTTAAGCAGATGATTTTGCTGGAGGACTTCAAAAGGTGTATTAATAATGATGTAAGCCTTTATCTTGATGAGAAAAGAATAGATAATTTGTCTGATGCTGCAGTTTTAGCTGATGAATATATTCTCACTCACAAGAGATATTCTAAAGAAAAAAGGAAAGCTGAGAGTAAGTACGTTGCCTCTACTCAGAGTACAGGTAACAGGAAAGAGAATAAAGATGATGTTTCTCAGGAAGTAAATACCAGCTTCACCTCTAGATTTCAGAAATTAAATGTACATATTGTAGTAAGCTTGGTCATACTACGGAGAAATGTTTCAGGAGACAGCGTGATGTGAACAAAAAGGAGTCTATAAATATTCAGTCAATTGGTCTAGTGTCCACCCTTGAGAGTTCCCAGAATTCTTTAACTGAGTTAACTGAACCTGCTTTGAGATGTAAATTAAATTCTCATGATGGAGCTCCTCTTTTGAGCAGTAACGTGGGTGACACTCTCAAGAGTTCATGTGCTAATTTCCTGTCTGATGGTTTTGTCAGTCCTCTGGACAGTAATGACAGGAAATCAGTTAAAATATATCGTGATACAGGTGCTTGCCAATCCTTTATGCTGACCAGTGTTCTAGGCTCTAATGTTAATTCCTCTGATGAAACTGTAATCTTACAAGGTGTAGGGAATAATTACTTCTCTGTCCCTCTGTGCAGAGTGAATTTAGAGTCTGGTTTTGTTAATGATTCCGTTATGGTTGGGTTGGTTGAGACACTCCCAGTGTCAGGTGTAACTTTCTTACTTGGAAATGATATTGGTGGAAGTCAAGTGTGTCCAGCTCCTCAGTTGTCTAGTGAGCCAGTGGCTGCGTCCCAGGATTGTGATGTCCCTGATGTGTTCCCTGCATGTGCTGTCACTAGGGCTAAGTCTAAAGTTACTGGTGACTTAGAGGATAATGATGATGATGATGTTATCCTAGCTGACACTTTTCTTGCTAATTTGGACCACTCACCAGATGGGGCAGTACCCCGTAGTGTTGATAATTTGTCTCGTCAAGAGTTGGTTGAGTTGCAGGTTGCTGACCCTGAGTTGAAAGGTCTAGCCAACTCTGTTTGCAGTGAGGAAGAGTCAGCTGGTGCTTCTACTTGTTATTATATAAAGTCAGGAGTACTTATGAGGAAGTGGAGACCCCCACCAGCATCAGCCGACTGTGAATGGGAGGTTGTACATCAAGTTGTCATCCCTCGTGTTTGTAGGCAGGATATCATTAGAGTGGCTCATGATTCCAATTTGGCAGGACACCTTGGAGTGAGGAAGACTGTGGCACGCATTTTGAAACACTTCTACTGGCCAGGTATCTTCAGAGATGTTTCCTGGTATTGTAAGTCTTGTCACACCTGTCAAGTTGTGGGGAAGTGTAATCAGACCGAAAAGGTTGCACCTCTAGTTCCTATTCCTCCTTTGGAGGCGCCATTCACCCGTGTGTTGGTGGATATTGTGGGCCCTGTTCCTAAGACTTCTTCAGGATTTTCTTATGTGTTGACCCTGATTGATATGGCTACTCGTTATCCTGAAGCCATTCCACTTAGAAATATCTCAGCAAAGAACCTGGTTAAGGAAATCCTGGGGTTCTTCACCAAGTTTGGTCTACCCAAGGAGGTACAGTCAGACCGGGGAAGTAATTTCATGTCAAATGTTTTCAAGCAGTCTCTGAAAGAGTTGGGCATCACCCAGATCACGTCTTCAGCTTACCATCCCCAGACCCAAGAAGCGTTGGAGAGATATCATCAAACACTCAAATCGATGCTCAAGAAATACTGTTTGGAACATCAGAAAGACTGGGATAAAGGTCTTCCATTCGTTGTGTTTGCTGCAAGAGAATCTCCAAATGAATCACAGGGCTTCTCACCCTTTGAACTACTGTTTGGCCATGAAGTAAGAGGACCCCTTAAGCTACTCAAGGAATGCTGGCTGTTGGAGGAAGATGACGTCAACCTGCTGGAGTATGTGATGAAGTTCAAAGAACGGCTGTCCACTGCTTTACAGCTGGCGAGAGAGAATTTAGGAGCTGCTCAGGAGAAGATGAAGACTTGGTATGATAAGAAGTCCAGGTTACGCCACTTTCAGCCAGGAGATCAGGTTTTGATTCTGCTACCGGTGCATGGGCAACCTCTTCAAGCCAAGTTTAGTGGTCCTTATTTCGTGGAGAAGAAACTCAGTGATGTCAACTATGTCATCGCCACACCAGATCGTAGAAAAAACAAGCAACTTTGTCACATCAACATGCTAAAGTTATATCACAGACGAGCCGAAAATAACCCAGTCTGCACTGTAGCTGTTCCACCCGAGTCTGCAAGTGAAGTTCTCCCATGCAGCATGAGCCTGAGTGATAGTTTGGGGAAGAATCCTGATATCATGAATGATCTCCAGACTAAGCTTTCTCATCTAGCTCCCGAGGAAAGGCAGGAGTTTTCGGCATTACTGCAGGAGTACCCGCAAGTGTTCCGTGCCACTCCAGGAAGAACCACTGTGTTGATGCATGATGTCGATGTTGGAGACGCAAAGCCAATTAAACTGCCTCCTTACCGTGTGAACCCAGTGAAAGTTCCTCTCAACGAGAAGGAGCTTGGCTACCTGTCGGACCACAAGATGATTGAGCCCTGTCAGAGCGAGTGGAGTTCTCCTGTCTCTCTAGTCCCTAAGCCAGGTGGATCACAGTGGCTTTGCGTCGACTACAGACGTGTTAATCAGATAATCAAAACAGACACTTACCTTCTCCCTCGCGTGGAAGATTGCATAGACAAGATCGGAAAGGCTAGGTACATAAGTAAGTTTGATTTGTTAAAGGGATACTTGCAAGTACCTATGACTGAACGTGCTAGGGAGATCTCATGTTTTGTAACACTAGGAAAGACTTTTGCATGTTCTGTAATGCCATATGGTATGAAGAATGCACCAGCCACATTTCAGAAGCTCATGAATGTTGTAACACAGGGTTTGGCAGGGTGTGTTGTTTATATTCATGATGTATTAATCTTCAGTGATAACTGGAAAGATCACCTATGCCATGTCAGTAAATTTCTTGACCGTTTGGTTCAGGCTAATCTTGTAGCTAATTTATCAAAGTGTGAGTTTGGTCAAGCTAAAGTTCAGTACCTTGGGTACGTAATTGGTGATGGACATGTTGCACCACCAGGAGCTAAGGTTCAGGTTATAAGTGATCTTCCCAGACCTAAAAGTAGGAAAGAGCTACAAAGATTTTTGGGAATGGTAGGTTATTACAGGAGATTTGTTCTTAACTTTTCAATTCTTGTATCACCACTTACAGACCTACTGAAAAAGGGAGTTAAATTTGTCTGGACCGATAACTGTGAATCCTCTTTCAGTAAACTTAAAGCTATCCTATTAAGTCAGCCAGTGCTCGCTACTCCAAATTTTGCTAAGCCTTTTAAGAGGGCTGTTGATGCAAGTGATACAGGAGCTGGGGCTGTTTTGCTGCAAGAGGATGATCAGGGTATTGAACACCCTGTATCTTATTACAGTAAGAAGTTCACTCCACCTCAAAAGAACTACTCAACTATTGAGAAAGAGGTTTTGGCCTTGATTTTGGGTTTACAGCATTTTTCATTTTATTTGTGTTCTGGTTTTGACCCCATGGTCATTTATACTGATCATAACCCACTGAAATTCCTTAGTAAGTTTAAAGATAAAAATCAGAGATTGACAAGATGGAGTCTACTTCTTCAGGAGTATTCATTAGACATACAACATGTCAAGGTGAAAGAAAATGTTATTGCAGATTGCTTATCTAGACTTTAGACAGATTGTTTTAGAGTAATAAGAAATTTCCTTTGTAATTTTTTTTTTTTTTTTTTTTTTGGGGGGGAGCTGTTACATAGCCTATGATTTCATCATCCTTTGTGTAATTCTAACGTACAGTATGCTGCATGTTTGATCACGAGCGTGTTCTACCTCACTCCCCCCTACTACCCTTATAGTAGAGTAAGTCGTTCTTTCTGTTGTTCAGAGCAGGATTGTCAACTCTTTGTCCCCTGTGGCTTCATTTGTGCGTCCTTCTTACAAGTTGTATCAAGCTCTGCCGGCCCCTATATAATGAGCTCAGTCTCTGCATTAATTGCCTCTTAGATCTACTCCTCATTTTGCTCACATCTCTGTCCTCCCCTGTACAGTTGTTATTATTGTGAGTGCTCAGGAAGTCTCCAACCATCTAGTAGCTGTGTAATTTGAGTATGACTGTTATTGCATTTTTTCTTGTACTGTGTAGCATAGGGTGTTAATTCTTAGGCCTAGTGAGGTTTTTGTGATTCATGTGTTTTGGGTGTCAGCCATTATTAATAAAATTTTGTATCTGTAATAAAATATCTTTCATTCACTGAGCATTAGCCGGTTTTCTCATATTATCAGGGCTGACTTAGATAAATTTACTCTTGCTAATTTCATGTTAATAAAGGCTATTGCAGTTAACCATATATTTAACCTGTTTTTTGCCATTACATTATCCTTATGAGTCCTGAATGTTTAGTTGTTAGTTTGAGCATTAAACTTTAACTTGTAATTTTACCTAACTCTTTTGTTTTGAACCTGGAACTTTGCGGGACAGTAGTGATTTTTAGTATTCTCACTTAAAGTGTACATTATCTTTCTCTGTTCCGTAATAATTTATATATATATATATATATATATATATATATATATATATATATATATATATATATATATATATATATATATATATATATATGGGGGCGCTCACCATCCACTCACTGGATGTAGTGCTGCTCTCGGGTGTCTGCGCTTTCCTCTCCTCCATCCTTCTTTCCTTCCATCCTCTTTTGCTTCTTTCCTTCATTCTGTCCTCGTCCTTCTGCATACGGGTGACTTTACACTCTCTCCTGTCTTTCTTTCCTCCATTCTTTCCTCACCCTTCTGCCTGTGGGTGACTCAACACTGAGTGACAAGCCAAAGGGTTTCCTGTACTCCAGGAAACCATTTACTTCACTGGGTGGTAATGATATAACCAAATTTTGGCGCCTGGTGGTTTAATGGATAATTAAGGCACTCCAGTCGGACTGAGCCGGTGAAGGTTTATATCCAAGAGATGGCTGGAGTTCGTTGCTCACGTAATGTCATCCAGGGATGAATGAGGCTGGTCACTCTTAGATTAAATGTCAGGACCAACTTGCCCCGGGCTCCTACGCTCCTCATGGGGCAATGTAGGATTGGATAATGAATGATGAAAATATATATAGATATATATATATATATATATATATATATATATATATATATATATATATATATATATATATATATATAATGTATTATATGATGAAACTTATATGTGCCCCTCCCTACTCCGGGTGTGTAGGGTTATAACTTTTTTACTTTTTTTCAAATAAAAAGTAGCCTGTATCATAAATTGATGAACTATTGTTTAAAAACAAAGAGAAAAGCCCGTATTCCTCTCAGTTTAAAAAAAAAAAAGTCACCCCAAATAAAAAAGAAAAAGGATTACCATACTGTATATTTAACGTTACCACACGCAAGTTTTACCACTTTCTTAATCTTTATATAGATTTTTTATAACTTTATAGACTTGCACAGAAGATTTTAGAACTGTTTAGAACTTTCTAGAACAGTTTGTAAGTTTCTAGTATGGTTTAACATTGTTTAGAACATTCTCGAATAATCTATGTATTATAAAGCGGGACGCAGTTTTCAGCATCTGACAGTTATCTTCTCAGTTTGCAGATGAACAGTCAGCAAAATAATTGCTTAGTGTGTTACTATTATGTATTAATTCTTTTTTCAGATAAGTATGATGTCGCACAAAAGAAATGATACTAATGTACATAGGAGCAAAGATGTCTGGACTAATATTTTGGTCTGGTTCCAGCAGTCACAAAGAAGAGGAATTGTGCCTTTAGGAAAATATTCATTAGAAGAAAAATGCAGAATGCCAACCAAATGCAAGTTGTTGGACGTTACGTTTGTTGGAGCAAATATCGAATCAAGAAAAGAACGAATAGTCGAAATTTCCAAAGAAGTTACAAAATTATGGGAGAATAAATTGAACTTTCCACACGTGTCAGATCCAGCAATACAAGTAAAGCTTGTCAAGGTGCTAAAATCTTACGATGAATGTATCAAGAGGGGAAAATACGATGCCCTATTTATACTTTCTGATTTCACAAAAGTAAATGGTCAGTGGTTATCCACTAAAGACAAACAACTCTACCACCTAGAAGTGCAAAGCAAAGGAGAAGTGGGGTACTCATCAGGTCAAGTTGCAAGTAAGGAAACCATTCACCCTTCAAAAAGACAAAAACTGCCTGATGAATATTACTATCAACATCTTACGATATTTCATCTAGTGGTAGTTGCACTGAATGTGATGACAGTGAATATAAGGATGAACATGAGACTAATCATCCACCAGCCAGAAAACACAACAAAAGTAAAGTTGCAACTCACTTGGTGACATCCGCTGGAGTATCGACAGATAAAGCTGCTAAAATATGCAGACAATTGTCACATGACGGTATTGACGTTCCAGCTCCAAGTCAAGCAGCAATTTACAACTCAATATACAAAGAGGCTGCTACACTAAAGGAGGAAATGATAGAAAAGTTACAGTTGAAAACATGGTCTATACATTTCGATGGAAGGCAGATTGATGAAAATGAGTACCAGGTAATACTGTTTCAAAATAATAGAACAAAAATAAAATTGGATGCATTGCGTTTGGAAAATGGCAAGACTGAAACTATTGCTGAAGGAATTGCAAAAGTTATTGATGAATACAACATATGGCATGCAATAAAAATGATCACTGCTGATACAACTAGCGATAACACTCGGAAGAAGAGTGGAGTTGTTGTCAGAGTACAACAAATGTTTTCGGATGAGTTTCAACAAACCACAATTTATCGGTTGTCAGCATTACATTTTGGACAGGATTCTCCGTTTGGTGATGGACGAAGAACTTGGCGCTAACACCAATTCCCCAAACATCGAATATCCAGTTGTGTCTCAACTAAAAAAGAATTATGAAAAACTAGAACCACCGTTTGTTAATGGAACAGAAGGGATCCTCGATAAGTCAGAATGGAGAGATGACATGAAGTTTTTGTATCATTTAACATGAGTGTTTAGATTCTTTGAAGAAAAGGGGCATTTTCCTTTGATTAACTTTCACAAAATTTCAAATATCAGTAATGCGAGGTGGAAATCAAGAGCAATTCTCGGGATCCTTGCATTCATTCTTATACCTACAACAAGGACGACTTTGGAGAAGATATGCGGATTAATTTCGTACGAATGGACAGAGCACTGGTTTACTAATCAGATGTACAACGAAAATGACTTTAAAAACTTGCCAGAAATATTGAAACTTTACCAAAAAGCACTAAACTCATTGCAGAATCACTGGAAGCAGGAGCCATCCTTACTTAGATACCAAGAAGTAATCAGTGTGCAGAAAGTGCAATCAAAGTGATGCAGGAAGTATATGCTGCCTGCAGAAACAAAGCCAAACTGCAACTTAGATTTATTGTAGGTAATAAACAGTTATTTTAAGTATGAATGCATTTGTATAAGCTCTTTTGTTTAATTTTATTATACATGGAAATATACACTTGCAAAAATCGATTTTTTTTTTTTTTTTTCAGGGTTACCTTTATTTTGAAACTGAGAGGAATAAGGGCTTTTTTCTTTGTTCTTAACCAAAGTTCATCGATTTGAGGTACAGGAACATAAAGCTGTAAAAAAGTTATAACCCTAGCACTGTATTATAAGATTACCCTCTCTCTCTCTCTCTCTCTCTCTCTCTCTCTCTCTCTCTCTCTCTCTCTCTCTATGCAGAAACTTCTTTGTTTCACTCCCTGCTCCAGGAGTGTATATGAGATTACTATATATATATATATATATATATATATATATATATATATATATATATATATATATATATATATATATATGCCGGCAGGGGTACCCAGCGTTGCTGGGCCAAAAAGGTGAACGCTTTGATCCTATTTGTTTTAGCTCAATCTTTCTTTCTACTCCAGAAAGACCATGTGCCTCTAGTGGTTCGGAAGAGGGATTATAGGAGGTCTGGGAACTTTTAATTTCATCTTTCGGAGACTACCGCACAGTATTTGTGCGGACCTGTTTACTGTTATCTGTGACCTTAAATGACCTCGTCCGGTGATCTCAAATGACCTCGGAGGTCAGCCTCACATAGCCTTTGTCCAAACTGGAGGTCATGTGAGTCTATTCCAAAAATTAAGTCGCAAGGATATCCAGCGTTACCCGGGCCAAAAAGGCGAAAACTACCGGTGCCCTCAAATGACCCATATCTGAATTTTGACCCCCTAAAATCCATCCTTGGGTCACCCTGATTCAGAATAAATATGGGTCTTGGGATCTCCGGCCTTTGGTTTGGGCGTGATTGAAGGACAGACAAACAAACAACGCGGCTCTTATATATATATATATATATATATATATATATATATATATATATAGATATATATATATATATAGATATATATATATAGATAGATAGATAGATAGATAGATATAGATATAGTTAGATAGGTGGATATAGTTAGATAGATAGATATAGATGGTAAAACTTGCCTGTCACAAAGGTGGAAGTTGTTAAGTTGTGTATGTACTCAGTGTGATCTAATAAAAATATCCCAGGAAAGCATTAACAATGTTTTTCTTTTCTTTACAGGTAAGAGTGAGAGGTGGTGAAGGAAGAAGTACATCGTCAGACATAACAGGGCTTGGTATGCAGCTGTGTAACTCAGTCTATTTTATTGTGAAATTAATTCATTCATTTAGTATCACTGCAGTAATGAATTTATTCTACATAAAAAAAGAAAAGGAAGGGATAATGATGGAAGGGATCGAGTGGGTGGACATCGAGCGGATATGAGAAGCATAAAAAATTTCAAGATGATTTTACGCTCCGTAGGCCCATATCTTATCAGTTTCAGCACGCCAGGGACGGAAAAAAAAAAAAGAAAAAAAGGCAGCAAATACCGTAGATATGAACGGTATAGGACAGGATAGCCGAACAGATTACAGGTATGTGTTAGTGAGGAGAGAGAGAGAGAGAGAGAGAGAGAGTACCATACATGACGGAACATCACACACACACACACACACACACACACACACACACACACACACACACACACACACACACACACACACACACACACACACACACACACACACACACACACACACACACACACACACACACACACACACACACACACACACACACACACACACACACACACACACACACACACACACACACACACACACACACACACACACACACACACACACACACACACACACACACACACACACACACACACACACACACACACACACACACACACACACACACACACACACTACCTTGTCATTTTAGTGTTTCCTTGCTGATTGTTGATGAGAGGCAACACTCTGATTTGCAGCATTTAAAATAATTTCAGATAATTTCAGCTTTCCCCATTGAGTTTCAGGTACTGAGGGTCATTTTTTGACTCCGATTAGTCTGGAAGTTTATCTGATATATAGGTGAGATAAAATACTTTGAAAGTCAGCCTCCGTATTCATGTAGCTCACCTTAGGAACAGGAACTTGGCTAAAAGGATGGGAGCTCGTGGAAACATTGTACCTGACACAGGTAAGAAAATAAAGTTATATATTGCTGGTGAAGCAAATAATGAAAAATAAAATCAATAAAGTACAATACTGTTATATACATAACAAGCCAATTATTTACTTTCTTTTTTTCCATCTTCAGGGCCCACATGCGATTCTAAAATATCATCTGTCACTAGGTGGGCGTGGACAGTCATTAGGCCAGTGAAGGGCACAGTGTCAGCCCAGAGTTATATAAGCCGATAATTTATGCCCTTTTTAATGTCGGACGGGCCCTGATAAAGGGACATCACCCTAGGCAAATTGTTGGTCCATGGAGGGGAACCGGTTTGCGGACGGGTTGTGACAGATGAAGGGGGTTCTGCCAAATGTGAAGCACTTTAACTGGGAAGTCGAGAGGATAAAGGCAGAGATTTTGCTGATCCATTAAACACACACACACACACACACACACACACACACACACACACACACACACACACACACACACACACACACACACACACACACACACACACACACACAGATTATTCAGGCTCCAAGCATACATACAGAGTTTATACATTAGGGAAAAACACAGAATTTTAGACATGTTTCAGTATACAGATTATGCAAAAACATGGGCATTACACATACAATAAAAGCACATAAATTGAACAAGTTTACGGATTACTGAAACCCATAACATACAAAGGGATTATCTAGACACAGATATATACATTCACGATACAGTCACAAAGATTATCCAAACTAGCATTGTTCAAATCGATTATACAAACACAGATTAAACTAACACGATTGAAGAATGCAGATTATAAACAGACCATGCAAGCACATACGTATTTAACAAGAGACAGTACAACGGTTAAACACACACGATACAAAAATAGATGATACACACAGTACAAATACACAGCACGCGATAAAAAATACAGATTAGTCAGAAACAGTACATACAGAAAGGTAATAAAAATACAGACAGACAAATTATATGAACACCTACATTATACAAACACAGCTTACGGCATGCAAACACACAGGCTAAATGCTAATGCGAACACGGAATATAGAACCCCATATATCACACACACACACACACACACACACACACACACACACACACACACACACACACACACACACACACACACACACAGAGTGAAAGCAGATGTCAGACTGTTTTTAATTCTTTCTCTTTGTGGCTCCCTCTCTCCTCTCAACTTTCCTTTTTCCCTTTGCATCGTCATTCCCAGCCTCTCTCCATCTTACTTCTTCCTCTTGCATGCATATTCACCTCTGTTTCTCATCTCCACTTTATTTTATTCCTGCCACCTTCTTCTCCACTATTTCTGCTCCACTTTGCATCTCCGTCTTGCCTCTTTCTTTCCTTTACAACTTATTTCAGCTCCCTTTTATTCCCTTACCTGTCTGTCCGTCTGTCCGTCTTTCCGTCTGTCTGTCTGTCTGTCTGTCTCTGTCTGTCTGTCTGTCTGTCTCTCTCTCTCTCTCTCTCAGCCACGCGTAAACTAATTATATTGATAAGAGGAACTTTTTTTTTTTACACTGTCAGCCAATACTCGTCTTAATCACCTCGGCAGGAGCCAGTGAAGATGTCTGACTAATTTCTCAGTGGGTTTGTAATTTTTTCTCATTTTCTCGCCATGTTAATATTACTTTTACTATTGAAAATGCGTTTTGGTGGTGTCAGTAGTTTGGTCTGCTTGAAGGGACAGTCTTGAGAATGAGTGGATTCGCGAGGAGTATGGTGTGGAAGAAACAGATGCAGCGCGGAACATATAGAGAAATATTGTAATTACCGGCATAAGCATAAACTGGGCAGTCTTTGATGAACGCACAGACATTGCAGGTGTGGATGTGGAAGACAGTATTGAGCGGCCTCGGTTTCCAGTTTGTAGCTTGGAAAGTGGCACTGATGTCTCTCCCGATGGATGTCATTGCCTTTAGGGAGTTATTACGGGATAATTTGGTTGGTGAGTGGACCGAGATTGATCCTTCCATCAGAGGCCAGACAAAGGAATGTAGGAGTAGATATGGCGCTCCAGGGTTTATGAGTGGCCCGAGGTTGATTCATTCATTAGAGGCCAGGCAAAGAAATGTAGGAGTAGATATGGCACTTCAGGGTTTATGAGTTTAGTTTGATGCCTCCGCATTCTCAGTCTCAGGTCTGCCATTATTACTACATCTGAAATGATACGACTCAGGTATGGAACCATTAAGCAGCTGAGTTGATTTGGCTGGCTTATAACTGAGGTTAGCATAGCGATTTTGCGGGGGAACAAGTTCAGTAGTCACTGGAAGTAAGGACTAATGCGATGATATTGTCCAGATAGGCCAAACATCTCCTTCAGATAAATCCTTGTGTGGTACCAATTCTTTAAGGCGGGAGAGCGTGTTAGGGCTAAGGTCAAATGGGAGGACTGTGTATTGGTTCAGGTGGCCACTGATAATAGCCAATGCGGTCTTTTCTTTGTTGACTGAGCAGAAAGGTGCTCTCCAGTAGTCTGCGTGTACAGAGAATGGGGAGATTAATTTGAACCTTTCAACTCTTCAAGTGAGTGGTCGATGCATGGAAGTGCTGAAGTTTAAGCTGCAGCTGATGAAGAAGGATCTGGCTGAAGGATGTAAGGCCAGGGTAGAAACAGCAGCATAACTGATGAAAATAGCTTGATAACATTGGATTATTATGGTTAACATTTCTAATTTTAGAGCAGCATGCTGAGCGTTTGTTTGTCTTGCTCTGATCTCTTGTTCAGATCCTGGATCCGTGGGTTCTTCTTGCTTCATAATTGATTCACAACACCAACATCACAAATCTCTTCATATAAATATCGAGAAAGTGGTTTCATGAAGATAATCATTTCGGCTTCATAACATCCTGATCTTAATTATGGTTTTCTCTTCTTTGACGAATTTGCGTCTGTGTGTGTGTGTGTGTGTGTGTGTGTGTGTGTGTGTGTGTGTGTGTGTGTGTGTGTGTGTGTGTGTAAGGAACTGTTTGCTTAACTTTTTCATCTTACGACCACCCATATGTTTCAGTAACGGCAGTTTTATACCGTATAAATAGAAGAAAGTTCTTTGCAGTCGCTGAGTTAAGAGAGGCCATGAGAAACAGAAAAACTGAAAAACTTAATTAGTAACTTAAAATGTATAATACACAACCAGTTACTTGTTATTCGAACCAACAAGACTTCTTATTTTTATACCTGGTTGGACAAAAGTTTAAAAATGATACTGCTTGGTATGCATCATATATCTAGCAGATAGAATTAAAATTCCGATCATAATCATTATCTCCTTTAATTTTGTTGGAAGAAGCTAGATATTCACGTGTGTCTGTATGTCTGTCTGCCTGGCTGGCTGTGAGCAAGATATGTTAAAATTGTTATCGGATTTCGTTGACATTTGGTGGATAAGTGGGAATGCGTCAGGGAAGAGTTTTTGAAGTGATTCAGTATCTGGATGCAGGTATGGGCTACATCATAAATTTTACTGACGCCAGTGGAGGAATGCCTTTGCTGATATTGTGTAACGAGGGCAGACTAAGACGTTAGAATTAATTACCCTCGCCAGTACTGCTGGACGGAAGTTGCTCTGTAAGCCATAAATTATATTGGCGTTGGCGGAGATGATCCCTCTCTACGTGCTTCTAGTTCATATAGTATGATATAAGCAAATATGTGATTTTTTTTTTTTTCAACAAACTGGGCCAGGCATGACCGCAGTCGGAATATGTGTCCGGGGTGGAGCAGTTCCAGTGACGACACGTAAAACACATTCAGGTATCATATTCTGATTTGATGATAGCGGTGGAAACCTTGTGGGAGTCCTGTCTCCTGTTGCCACATCTCTCCTTTCACATTGGTACCGTCCACTCTGCCTCTCCTATCAGTAAACCAGGTTGGACAGGTGTAGATTGCTATTAGGATAAGAGGACAGCACAGATTAACGTATAATCTTGGCCTATTCTCAAAAGCTGCTTATTTTTTCAAGCAGTCAGTCAGTCTTACGGGTTTACATCACTATCATAGTGTCCACCATTATGAAGAGGAATGAGCTAAAAGGCTTCGCCTGCCTCGTCCTGTTAGGGACCGGAAAATCAAGTATCACATGACACTTCCTAATCATAACATATTTCCCTCCTTCATAGGCATAATACGCTTCAAAATTACACTGGCTCCTTATCCCTTCTCATAACATATTTCCCTCCTACATAGGTCATCCTCCACCTTTGCTACTTCGTCTTCAGCATTACACTAGATCTTTCTCCTTGATTATAGCTAATTTTCTACCCACATAGGCCACATCTTCCGTCCATTTCTTTTCCTCTTCACTATAATCTTGCCTTCTAGTTTACAAAAAAATTGAGGCAAGCATGAAATTAGGTGTTCTAACCTAATTTTGGGGTGCTGATTTCAGATTCGAAATCCGTTTTCACTCATCACCTCTAGTTTTTGAGATATACATGTATACATGTATGTACTTGTATACATATAGGCCTAGACCCAAAATATTCGTCGAAAATCCACTTACCGTCGTATTTTCTTGGAACTTGGTTTAAAACGCGCGCCACAACAAGCTCAAACATGTCAAGCACTACACGCAGAAGGACTGGGGGTCTAGGAGCACTTTCGTGCCTGGGAAACACAGTTCCCAAGAAAATTCTCTGGTGGACATGACCAAGATGCTTCTTCCCACTCTTCATATCAAGCTTGGCCTTATGAAGAATTTCAAGAAGGCCATGGACAAGGATGACGCTGCATTCCAACACCTGTGCACTCTGTTCCCAGCTCTCAGTTCTGCTAGGCTCAAGGAGGGCATATTCATCGGACCTCAGACCCGGGAGATGCTGAAGGATGAGGTATTCGAGGGGAAGCTTACCTTGAAGGAATTGAGAGCATGGGAAGCATTTAAGGTAGTCTGCCATGGCTTCCTTGGTAATACATGGGCACTAGATTACCAAGAGCGTGTCGAGAGGTTGTTGCAGGCTTATCAGGATATGGGGTGCCGAATGTCTCTCAAGATTCACTTTCTCCACTCCTACCTCAACTTCCCCCAGAACCTCGGAGCAGTAAGTGACGAACATGGGGAAAGGTTCCACCAAGATATTACTAAGATGGAGAGCAACTACCAAGGCAAGTGGAACCCCAGCATGATGGGGGACTTCTGCTGGATGCTCCTGCGCGACATCCCGGAGGCAAAGTACACCAGATCGTCCAAAAAAAAATCACTTCTGACTGTCTGTAGTACTATGGTGTGTATATATGCTTATATCCAAGTAATGGTAATATTCAGTTCTGTCAGTGCTCTGTGTCTGATTTGTTTCGTTCTGTAATATGCCATTTTAATATATGAAATAAACTCATTATATTATAAATATATGCATTACAATAAAAAAAAACGGGATATGTGAAAGCAAAAAAACTAGAGGCGATAGAGCAAAACTGTTTAGAAATTTGAATTAAGCATATCAAAATTAGTCAAAAACACCTATTCACATGCTTGCCTCAGATTTTTTTTTTTTTTTTTTTTTTTGTAAACCAGTGGACCTACTCCAAAATATACCTCACATATCCATCCTTACTTCCTCCTCTCATTAAAATCTTGTCTCTTCTTATTTTTGCTCATTTCTAACCACAGCTTACACACACATCTTCCCCCCACCTCATCTTATCCAGAATCTTCCCCGCGCCTCGCTGTGGTAAGGTGCTGCCCACCACAAGTGAACACCAGTTCACTGCACGGAACAGTCCGGTAAGGGTGACTGTTTGCTTGCGGTTGATGGGTCTGCTTTGCCAGACAAGCATTAGTTTTTTTTTTTCTTTAATGCAAGGAAGAAGTAACCAAAGGCCAGAAGCCCGCAAATTGTTCCCTCCAAGAAAAAAACAAAACAAGATAACAGGGAGCCAAATTCAAGATCAATACATTTTGAGATGCCTGGACACACTGCGTGTAAAAGACTGAAGATCATAGAGAGTAGGAGATACAGACAGAGGAAGGCAGTTGCTGAGTTGACCTATTGCATAAATGAAGGACTGAGAGTAATGGTTAACTCTTGGATTAGAGAGTTGAACAGAAAAGAGATGAGAGTTTGTTGGCAGACGGGTGTTATGCATCCGTCGTAATGATGGGGGAATGTAAGCAGACAGTTCAGAGGAGCAGTGACCATTGAAGCAGAGATAGAAAAGAGATAAAGATGCAACAGTGCGGCGAAGAGACAGAGGTTGACGGGAGCCGGTAAGAGGAGGAAGGTTAATGAGACGAAAAGCCTTTGACTCCACCTTGTTGAGAGGAGCTGTATGTGGGGAGCCTCCCCACACATGAGAGTTGTGCTCAACACACGGGCGAATAAAACCCGTGTATAAAGTCAGTAACTGTGCAGGGGTAAAAGAAAAGCACGGAGTCGGCTTAGCACACCTTATCTCTTGGAAGCAGATTTTACGAGAGGTAATAATTTCTTTCCAAGATAAATCCCGAGAGAATAAAACCCCAAGTATATTTAAAGATGATACAAGATAAAGTTGAATATATATTAAAAATTAGAGGGTACTCCTGTGGAAGATGTTGTCGGGTTGATAGATGTAAGAACTGAGTTTTTGATTCATTAAAAACAACAAGATTTCTTTTACCCCAATCAGAGATATGTGCCAAATCAGACAGTAGGTGTGCCATAGCCTCATTCTTTGTTTGTTAAAGTATCTGCTGAGATTGACACAGCGGGAAACGAATAGAAAGGTGAAGGGCGGGGTCATCAGCATATGAGTGGATCGGAATAGACATATAGCATAGAAGGTCATTGATGAATAAGTGGAAAAGAGTTGGTGATAAGACAGAGCCCTGAGGAACACCACTATTGATAGTTCTGGGAGAACTATGGCCGCGTACAACAGCAGCTATAGAACGACCAGACAGGAAGATAGAGGTGAAGGCACAGATAGAAGGATAGAAACCGTAAGAGGGCAATTTTGAAATTATAGTTTTATGCCAGACTCGATCGAAAGCCTTTGAGATGTCAAGTGCAATGGCAAGCTTTCTCCAAGGTCCCGAAAGGAAGATGACCAGCGGTCTGAAAGGTAGGTGAGAAGATCGCCAGTGGAGCGTCCCTGACGGAACCCATACTGGCAGTCAGAAAGAAGGTTGTAATAGGAAATATGTTTTAAAATTTTTCTGTTAAGAATAGACTCGAAAACTTTTGAAATACAGGATGTTAAAGCAACAACGGTAACAACAACATCAACAACAGAATTCTTATCGTGATGCATCTCTTAGTTCTTCCTGCTGAGTAGAGAAACTCTTTTCTCGGACACTGCAAGTAGGCGTTAATATCCAACACATCGTTTATTGTTTATCTTAAGTTGCCTGGGAAAATTGATTGCTCATTTATTGTCATGATTGTATCTCGGTCATAATCAGTTTCAGCTTCATTTCTTGCGTGATCATTTGTTATTGACTTGAAATAGTTTACAGTGCTCTGAGTTCATTAATACCTTCCCGATCGTACAGCATAAGTGCAGTGTGATCAGTGAGCAGCAAATGCCACTTACTGTCAGCAAACTCTTCCTGCTTTTCATTAATACTGGGAGTAGTCTAGCTTCCTCTTATGACAATTTTCCTCTAAGTCTTCATAACACTATACACATAATATACAAAACAGTATGTTCTGATGTTTAGTAATCAGGGCAAGGATTGTGTGCCCCAGAATCCTCAAGCAAGGAGACTAAATATATCCCGCCCAGTGATCCCTCCCCATCCTTATTTCTTTTGTCTGAAGACTTAAAGATGTCATAGACTAATATCTGACACACCGTCGTGTCTTTCTTCTAACTCCTTTCTATGTACTACCAGCTCTCTTCATCTACCACCTTTTTCCAAACCGAGATTTATCCTTTTAGGGCTACTGCCACCAACTCCAGCTTTGTGTCCTACTTTTTCCATACTCCTCCCAAGCCACAGGTGGTTGGTGTATTTCTGTGTGCGATATATATGCCTTGTTTTTCCGTACCTTGATCCTTAAAAGGTGAAGAAAGTAGGAGGCTGAAGTTCGGGAAGGGCAGGGTCAAAATGGTAGTCTAGATACCGCATATAAAGTCAAAGGTCGAGGGGGCAGATAGATATGGGATGGCTAGACAGGAGTGGGCAGGATTAGCAGGGATGGTGGTAGATGGTGGGTGTGACCCTGTTGAGACAGGTACTGAGGGTTGGTCGGCTTGAAGGTGTGAGATGAAGATACTGTAGTAGTTCAGTGCGTAAAATGATGATCAAAAATGAGTATGATGGGTAGATAGCATTGTCAGGAATTGGCTGGAATGGTGATGGATGATGGAACATGACAAGGGCAGTAGCTATGGTCGGTGAAAATGGAACTGAGAGATGGATGTTGTTAAGATCATATGAGGGAAAGGACATATAACTGAGTTGGACGGTGAGAGAGAAGCAAACAGGACGGAGTCTACTCTGTAAAAACGATTATATATTTGGTCGGTACTGGCGATGGAAAAATATAATCACAGATTTCTTCCTCTGATTCTATGTGGGATCAGAGAACGAACGAGGTGGGCGGAGTGGAGTTTACAGAACGAATTAGAAATTATGTAAGCAAGTTGGTGAAGAAATAGAGCAAAGTTTTCTCCAACAAAAAGAAAAAGTAAGCTTGTGGCACTCTGTAGGGCAGACAGACAATCAATACGTTTAACGCTTTCACTAAGAGGTGTTTCCGTAACTTGTAAAAACAATTTTGTTAGATTCCAGTTACGTAATGGGACATGTGTCATGAGGCGCTTACCCAACGGTGGTAATACGAATATGGTAAAAATTACGTCTTTATACTTAGGGAGTTAACGTTTGGATAGTTCACTTCGAGAGGTCTCACTTAAATTGAATACAATCTTTTGGTGTATAAAAAGAAAGATGTATACTCGGGAAGGTGCCAGAAACAGATTTGATCTTTTCCGGCTTGATATGATGTAGCAAAGTATGGTAGTGACAAGTTTATCTTCTCACTGATCACCGATATCAGTGGTTACTGATAATGCAAATGCGAAATTTGTACCATTAAATCTAATTAAGATATATGGTTGTAAGTTGAAATAAATGGTTTTCGACTGTGTGTGTGTGTGTGTGTGTGTGTGTGTGTGTGTGTGTGTGTGTGTGTGTGTGTGTGTGTGTGTGTGTGTGTGTGTGTGTGTGTGTGTGTGTGTGTGCGTGCGCGCGCGCTTTATTAAAGTACGTTCAGGAATGGGTACATAAAAACTTTGGTCCTTGTCTAGTTCTTAAGTGTAAAGTGTAAATGCAAATACAGTGCAGTGTTGTGGGAATTTTATGTGTGCGTCTAGTCTAGGTGAAAAAAAGAAAACACAAGAAAATACAATTATCTAATATAGTAACTGTAAATTACTCTTACCCTGAGACTGTATGTTCAGTCCTTTCATTACTAATAGTACACACCATCGCTCCTGTGAAATCTGCTTCAGGCATCTGTGCTTAGGGTGGGATCAAGAGCGTTCTGTTGTACTGTCCTTCTGTAATACTGCTGTGACT
>NC_137029.1:11967627-12082627 GCF_032717465.1 Coenobita brevimanus | reverse complement strand
GTGTGTGTGTGTGAACAAATGAACTCAGACAATATTTATCCGCCTTTAACCAAACCTTGTGGAAAGGTTCACTGTCAGCCAGTGGCTTTATCAGGAGTGTTTGAGAATGATGGCTTAAAGGTCAAAGTCACTGCCTAAGGTCACAGTTTTACCCGCCAAGGTTAACTTAATCAGTTTTCTATCAAAATTACACAAAACTTTGGGGAATGGTTGACAATAAGACAAAAACGAAGGGCTTCAATTCTGACAATCAGCCAAAAGACAGTGTCACAAGGCAAAGTGAAAAATTAACCCAAGCCCCATGTGTGAACGAAATAACTTAAAGAGTACTGATCTAATTTAAGCCAAACTTGATGGAAGTGTTTAGGATCAACATAGTCTTTGGTCTAATATTTTTACAATAATCAGGTCAAAGGTCAAAGTCACAATCCAAGGCCAACCTAAAACCATTTTCATCCCATTTAGATTAAAGTGTGGAAGGCTTGGGGGTAAGGCAAGGATACAGAAATTTGATTTCGAGAAGGGTCAAAGGCCGAAGTCACAGAGAAAGGTCAAAGGTAAGGTCATAGGACAAGATTATCTGAATGAGTTTTAATCTGATTTGGACTGAACTTAGTGAAAATGATAAAGATCAGGTAAGAATGAAGAAATTCGAAGGTTAAGGTCACAAGACAAAGTCAAATGATCAGCCTTTAGTCCAATAGGTGAAAGCGGGTGCTGTACTCTCTGCTTGCTCTTTCTTGCATCAATATAGGCCTTTTAAAGTGTTTAATGAGATCAAGGGTGAACTCGTATAAACCCAAATTTCATGATCCCGTGCTCTAATTGTTTATTAATCATCTTGGCAATTTGCAGAGGAGTGCATCAGTGTACTGTAGGTGTGTAATGGACATCGTGCATTCTCCTGGGAATGTTGGCAATGTTTAAAGTTCTGTGAAAGCAATCTGCCATAACATGTCATAGTAGTCAGAGGAAGAGCTTCCCAGGGCTCTGAAGTTGTGGATCATAATGAAGCTGGCAGCCGGTTTTTTTATCTGGACATGTTTTTGTTTTTTTTTCCACAACGACTAATATTCTCTCTGCCTTTAGTGAGTACAAAGCATTTCTTCTTCAGCGATATAAATTTCCAACTACACAGTTTATACGTTTTGTATTTTAGTAATGCAGACTATACTGACAGTGGAGAGATATGAAGAACTTGCTAAACACCAGTAAGATGAAAGTATGAAAAGTCATCGTTTACGAGGAAATACGATGCTTCCTACGTCAACGAAAATGTGGGTTAATGTTGCTATGAAAGTCTGCTCTAACTCCTTCACTATGAAAGGCCTTCCTGAACCTGAATGAAAAAATCTGACGATAGGAAGAATATAACAGAATTTTCCGGATTAAAGAGATTTTAAATCAATCAATCAATCAATCAATCAATCAATATATATATATATATATATATATATATATATATATATATATATATATATATATATATATATATATATATATATATATATATATATATATATAGCCAGACGCCTCAATCTCGTTCGGGGTGGCCACAAACAAATCGCCTCCACGTCCCCCTGTCCCCCGCCATTTCACTCCCCTGCTCCCAACTCACAACCCCCTTCTCTCATATACCTCTCCACCCCATCTCATCCTCGGCCTCCCCCTCCCTCTCCCTCCCTCCACCTCACTCACATACACTCTCTTCATCAGTCTTTCACCCTCCATCCTCTCCACATGGCCAAACCACCTCAGTGTATTCCTCCTAACGCTTCCTATCACATCCACATCCACACCACAACGCTCCTTTATATCCTCATTTGTCAGCCTGTCTCTCCATGTGACTCCACAGGCTCCTCTTAAATAACTCATTTCCACTGCTCTCACTTTTGACTTGTGTCCTTCCAACAACGTCCAAGCTTCACTTCCATACGTTAGAGTTGGTATCACAGTACTGTCTTGTTGTAACTTTTTCACTGCTATGCTCACTTCCCTGTTTCTTATCACGGCTTTCAAGGAACCAGCAACCTTTCTTCCCTGCTGTACCCTTTCAAGCACTTCACCCTCCAAACTTCCATCCTTACTCATCACACTGCCCAAGTACTTAAACGTACTCATATTTTCCAATTCCTCACCATCCAACCTCGCTGTACATTCACTGACTTCACATCTCTGAAAGACCATCACTTTACTCTTCCCTACATTCACCTTTAGATTCCGTTTCTTACACACTCTAACAAACTCATCCACCAAGAACTTGCAGCTCCCCTTCGTCTTCACTCAACAACACAGTATCATATATATATATATATATATATATATATATATATATATATATATATATATATATATATATATATATATATATATATATATATATATATATATATATATATATATGTTACGGAACAGAGAAAACTGTCCCGCAAAGTTCCAGGTTCAAAACAAAAGAGTTAGGTAAAATTACAAGTTAAAGTTTAATGCTCAAACTAACAACAAAACATTCAGGACTCATAAGGATAATGTAATGGCAAAAAACAGGTTAAATATATGGTTAACTGCAATAGCCTCTATTAACACGAAATTAGCATCAGTAAATTTATCTAAGTCAGCCCTGTTAAAATGAGATACCAAATAATACTCAGTGAATGCCAGATATATTATTACAGATACAAAATATTAATGATGGCTGACAACAAGAACCTTACATAAATTACAAAAACCTTACTAGGCCAAAGAATTAACCTTATGCTACACAGTACAAGAAAAAATGCAACATCAGTTATACTCAAATTACACACAGCTGCTAGATGGTTGGAGACTTCCTGAGCACTCACAATAATAATAACTGTACAGGGGAGGACAGAGATGTGAGCAAAATAAGGAGTAGATCTAAGTGGCAATAATGCAGAGACTGAGCTCATTATATAGGGGCCAGCAGAGCTTGATACAACTTGTAAGAAGGACGCGCAAATGAAGCCATAGGGGACAAAGAGCTGACAATCCTGCTCTGGACAACAGAAAGGACGACTTACTCTACTATAACGGTAGAAGGGGGGACTGAGGCAGAACACGCTCGTGATCAAACATGCAGCACACTGCACGTTAGAATTACACAAAGGATGATGAAATCACAGGCCATGTAACACCTCCCCACAAAGAAAAAGAAATTTACAAAGGAAATTCCTTATTACTCTAAAACAATCTGTCTAAAGTCTAGATAAGCAATCTGCAATAATATTTTCTTTCCCCTTGACATGTTGTATGTCTAATGAATACTCCTGAAGAAGTAGACTCCATCTTGTCAATCTCTGATTTTTAGCTTTAAACTTACTAAGGAATTTCAGTGGGTTATGATCGGTATAAATGACTATGGGGTCAAAACCAGAACACAAATAAAATGAAAAATGCTGTAAACCCAAAATCAAGGCCAAAACCTCTTTCTCAATAGTTGAGTAGTTCTTTTGAGGTGGAGTGAACTTCTTACTGTAATAAGATACAGGGTGTTCAATACTCTGATCATCCTCTTGCAGCAAAACAGCCCCAGCTCCTGTATCACTTGCATCAACAGCCATCTTAAAAGGCTTAGCAAAATTTGGAGTAGCGAGCACTGGCTGACTTAATAGGATAGCTTTAAGTTTGTTGAAAGAGGATTCACAGTTATCGGTCCAGACAAATTTAACTCCCTTTTTCAGTAGGTCTGTAAGTGGTGATACAAGAATTGAAAAGTTAAGAACAAATCTCCTGTAATAACCTACCATTCCCAAAAATCTTTGTAGCTCTTTCCTACTTTTAGGTCTGGGAAGATCACTTATAACCTGAACCTTAGCTCCTGGTGGTGCAACATGTCCATCACCAATTACATACCCAAGGTACTGAACTTTAGCTTGACCAAACTCACACTTTGATAAATTAGCTACAAGATTAGCATGAACCAAACGCTCAAGAAATTTACTGACATGGCATAGGTGATCTTTCCAGTTGTCACTGAAGATTAATACATCATCAATATAAACAACACACCCTGCCAAACCCTCTGTTACAACATTCATGAGCTTCTGAAATGTGGCTGGTGCATTCTTCATACCATATGGCATTACAGAACATGCAAGTCTTTCCTAGTGTTACAAAACATGAGATCTCCCTAGCACGTTCAGTCATAGGTACTTGCCAGTATCCCTTTAACAAATCAAACTTACTAATGTACCTAGCCTTTCCGATCTTGTCTATGCAATCTTCCACGCGAGGGAGAGGGTAAGTGTCTGTTTTGGTTATCTGATTAACACGTCTGTGGTCAATGCAAAGCCGCTGTGACCCACCTGGCTTAGGGACTAGAGTGACAGGAGAACTCCACTCGCTCTGACAGGGCTCAATCATCTTGTGGTCCGACAGGTAGCCAAGCTCCTTCTCGATGAGAGGAACTTTCACTGGGTTCACATGGTAAGGAGGCAGTTTAATTGGCTTTGCGTCTCCAACATCGACATCATGCATCAACACAGTTGTTCTTCCTGGAGTGGCGCGGAACACTTGCGGGTACTCCTGCAGTAATGCCGAAAACTCCTGCCTTTCCTCGGGAGGTAGATGAGAAAGCTTAGTCTGGAGATCATTCATGATATCAGGATTCTTCCCGAAACTATCACTCAGGCTCATACTGCATGGGAGAACTTCACTTGCAGACTCGGGTGGAACAGCTACAGTGCAGACTGGGTTATTTTCGTCCCCACCTGTGATGTAACTTTAGCATGTTGATGTGACATAGTTGCTTGTTCTTTCTACGATCTGGTGTGGCGATGACATAGTTGACATCACTGAGTTTCTTCTCCACGAAATAAGGACCACTAAACTTGGCTTGAAGAGGTTGCCCATGAACTGGTAGCAGAATCAAAACCTGATCTCCTGGCTGAAAGTGGCGTAACCTGGACTTCTTATCATACCAAGTCTTCATCTTCTCCTGAGCAGCTCCTAAATTCTCTCTCGCCAGCTGTAAAGCAGTGGACAGCCGTTCTTTGAACTTCATCACATACTCCAGCAGGTTGACGTCATCTTCCTCCCACAGCCAGCATTCCTTGAGTACCTTAAGGGGTCCTCTTACTTCATGGCCAAACAGTAGTTCAAAGGGTGAGAAGCCCAGTGATTCATTTGGAGATTCTCTTGCGGCAAACACAACGAATGGAAGACCTTTATCCCAGTCTTTCTGATGTTCCAAACAGTATTTCTTGAGCATCGATTTGAGTGTTTGATGGTATCTCTCCAATGCTCCTTGGGTCTGGGGATGGTAAGCTGAAGACGCGATCTGGGTGATGCCCAACTCTTTCAGAGACTGCTTGAAAACATTTGACATGAAATTACTTCCCCGGTCTGACTGTACCTCCTTGGGCAGACCAAACTTTGTGAAGAACCCTAGCATTTCCTTAACCACGTTCTTTGCTGAGATATTTCTAAGTGGAATGGCTTCAGGATAACGAGTAGCCATATCAATCAGGGTCAACACATAAGAAAATCCTGAAGAAGTCTTAGGAAAAGGGCCCACAATATCCACCAACACACGGGTGAATGGCGCCTCAAAAGGAGGAATGGGAACTAGAGGTGCAACCTTTTCGGTCTGATTAGACTTCCCCACAACTTGACAGGTGTGACAAGACTTACAATACCAGGAAACATCCCTGAAGATATCTGGCCAGTAGAAGTGTTTCAAAATGCGTGCCACAGTCTTCCTCACTCCAAGGTGTCCTGCCAAATTGGAATCATGAGCCACTCTAATGATATCCCGCCTACAAACACGAGGGATGACAACTTGATGTACAACCTCCCATTCACAGTCGGCTGATGCTGTTGGGGGTCTCCACTTCCTCATAAGTACTCCTGACTTTATATAATAACAAGTAGAAGCACCAGTTGACTCTTCCTCACTGCAAGCAGAGTTAGCAAGACCTTTCAACTCAGGGTCAGCAACCTGCAACTCAACCAACTCTTGACGAGACAAATTATCAACACTACGGGGTACTGCCTCATCTGGTGAGTGGTCCAAATTAGCAAGAAAAGTGTCAGCTAGGATAACATCATCATCATCATTATCCTCTAAATCACCAGTAACTTTAGACTTAGCCCTAGTGACAGCACATGCAGGGAACACATCAGGGACATCACAATCCTGGGCCGCAGCCACTGGCTCACTAGACAACTGAGGAGCTGGACACACTTGACTTCCACCAATATCATTTCCAAGTAAGAAAGTTACACCTGACACTGGGAGTGTCTCAACCAACCCAACCATAACGGAACAATTAACAAAACCAGACTCTAAATTCACTCTGCACAGAGGGACAGAGAAGTAATTATTCCCTACACCTTGTAAGATTACAGTTTCATCAGAGGAATTAACATTAGAGCCTAGAACACTGGTCAGCATAAGGGATTGGCAAGCACCTGTATCACGATATATTTGAACTGATTTCCTGTCATTACTGTCCAGAGGACTGACAAAACCATCAGACAGGAAATTAGCACATGAACTCTTGAGAGTGTCACCCACGTTACTGCTCAAAAGAGGAGCTCCATCATGAGAATTTAAGTAACCCCTCAAAGCAGGTTCAGTTAACTCAGTTAAAGAATTCTGGGAACTCTCAAGGGTGGACACTAGACCAAGTGACTGAATATTTAAAGACTCCTATTTGTTCACATCACGCTGTCTCCTGAAACATTTCTCCGTAGTATGACCAAGCTTACTACAATAAGTACATTTACTTTTCTGAAATCTAGAGGTGAAGCTGGTATTTACTTCCTGAGAAACATCATCTTTATTCTCTTTCCTGTTACCTGTACTCTGAGTAGAGGCAACGTACTTACTCTCAGCTTTCCCTTTTTCTTTAGAATATCTCTTGTGAGTGAGAACATATTCATCAGCTAAAACTGCAGCATCAGACAAATTATCTATTCTTTTCTCATCAAGATATAGGCTTACATCTTTACTAATACACCTTTTGAAGTCCTCCAGCAAAATCATCTGCTTAAATTTACCAAAATCAGAATCCACATTCTTAGAATTTAACCACTGCTCTAACAGATCTTCTTTGATTTTTGCATACTCAACATGGGATTGCTTATCTTGCTTGTAAGTTGTCCTAAATTTTACTCTATAGGCCTCAGGAACAAGCTCATAGGCCTTAAGAATCAAGCTCTTAACTACATCATAATTATCAGATTGATCCTGAGGCAAAGATGCATAAGTTACTTGAGCTCTGCCGGTGAGAACAGTTTGAAGGAGTACTGGCCAATACTTTTTGGGCCAAATAAAACCTGTAGCTACCCTCACAAATAACTGAAAATACTTTGTTAAATCAGATTCATTAAAAGGAGGGACAAGTTTAACATTTTTAGCCACATCAAAATCATCAGAGCTAGATGATCCAGTTCCACCTTGTTTCATGTGATACTCATGGTCTGCCTGAATCCTAGCAAGTTCAGTTTGTGCCTGAGCCTGTACCTGTGCCTCTTGAATACGACCATTTGCCTGAAATTCAGCCTCCTGAATACGAGCCTGAGACTTCGCATCCTTAGCCTGAGACTCAGCCTCCTTAGCACGTGCTTGAAATTCAGCCTCCTTAACACGAGCCTCCTGCAGAGCTAGCTGTAACTTAGCTAATTCAATCTGCGTTTGCTCATTTGGAGGAGTTACATTAAACAAGCTTTTATTAATCATGCCAACAATTTGATCTTTAGAATGATGAGAGTGAACTGCAATTCCCAATTGTTGAGCAACAAGCTTAAGTTCATTCTTTGTTCTGTTTTCTACATCACACACTGTTTGCACATTTGACAAAAAATCTTTGGCTTCATCAAGCGTAGTAATAGTAGACATCATGAATAAATCACAGTCACAAAATATCAAGCAATATCCTTATGATAATATCCTGAATATCCTGATAAGAGGTCGCCAAATTTATGTTACGGAACCGAGAAAGATAATGTACACTTTAAGTGAGAATACTAATAATCACTACTGTCCCGTAAAGGTCCAGGTTCAAAATAAAAGAGTTAGGTAAAATTACAAGTTAAAGTTTAATGCTCAAACTAACAACAAAACATTCAGGACTCATAAGGATAATGTAATGGCAAAAACAGGTTAAATAAATGGTTAACTGCAATAGCCTCTATTAACACGAAATTAGCTTGAGTAAATTTATCTAAGTCAGCCCTGATAAAATGAAAATACACTGGATAATGCTCAATTAATGCAAGATAAATTATTACAGATACAAAATATTATTAATGATGGCTGACAACAAGAACCTTACATAAATTACAAAAACCTTACTAGGCCCAAGAATTAACCCTATGCTACACAGTACAAGAAAAAATGCAACAACAGTTATACTCAAATTACACACAGCTGCTAGATGGTTGGAGACTTCCTGAGCACTCACAATAATAATAACTGTACAGGGGAGGACAGAGATGTGAGCAAAATAAGGAGTAGATCTAAGTGGCAATAATGCAGAGACTGAGCTCATTATATAGGGGCCAGGAGAGCTTGATACAACTTGTAAGAAGGACGCGCAATATGAAGCCATAGGGGACAAAGAGCTGACAATCCTGCTCTGAACAACAGAAAGGACGACTTACTCTATTATAACGGTAGAAGGGGGGACTGAGGCAGAACACGCTCGTGATCAAACATGCAGCACACTGCACGTTAGAATTACACAAAGGATGATGAAATCATAGGCCATGTAACAATATATATATATATATATATATATATATATATATATATATATATATATATATATATATATATATATATATATATATATATATATATATAGAAGTAACATCCTTAGCCATTCTTATCGTTGTCACTGACTTGCTCCACTTCTCCATATATTTACCTCTCTCTCTCTTTTTCTCTCTCTCTCTCTCTCTCTCTCTCTCTCTCTATTCATTTTCCGCTTCTTCGTGTCCAGCATTTTCTTCCTCAGACAGCCCCTATTTCGCCTCCCTCTCCTCTTTCAAGTCATATTCATTTCTCACTCCCCCATCCCATTCTTCAAATTATTTCCCTTTCTCTGTCTCCCCTCCCCTCCCCTCCCTCTCCTTCTCCATCTCGTGCTCTCTCTTCCCACTTTCCTTATTTTCCATGATCCCCCTCAGTGTCATCCCGTCTTATTTTCCTCATTGCTTCCCCCTCACTAGCTCTTCTTATCTCACATCTTCTCCATCTCGATATTCCCCGCACTATCTTTCTCCCTCATCCTTTGCTCGCTATCTCACACCCGCCCCCCATCCATCTCCATCCTCTCTCACTCTCCTCCATCCTTACTCTCCTCACCATATCCACCAGACTGTTCTTAACCCCATCCTCTTCCTCTTCTCTTCACCTCTTCATTTTTCCTCCCTACTGCCACCTTCCTTTCTCATTTTTCCCTCTCTGCTTCCATACTCCTCTCTATTTTTTCCTCTCTTCTCTCATCTTCCTCACTCACCTCCTCTCTCGGCCTCCGTCCCTTTTTTCTCAATTACCTCTTAGTCTCCCACCCGCTTCCTCTCCACCTTCACTTCACTCTCATTCTCCCCCCTCTCCCCCCTCTCCACATCACCTCCCTCTCATTCTCCCCTACTCCTTCGCCATCACTTCCCTCTAATTTTCCTCCTCTCATCTTCTTCCCATCACCTCGCTCTCATTCTCCCCCACTCCTCCACTCTTCATCATCATCATTTTCTTCCTCAGACATCATCATCACCATCATCTCTCTCTCTCTCTCTCTCTTAAATTCCTCTCCACCACCAGCTCCCAGAAGGACTATGAGTTAAGGAGTCAACAAACTCACTAACTCATCCAGCGACTTCTATTGTAATCATCCCTCGCCTACATTCCATCTGATCCCTCTACTTAGATGAGAGAGAGAGAGAGAGAGAGAGAGAGAGAGAGAGAGAGAGAGAGAGAGAGAGAGAGAGAGAGAGAGAGAGAGAGAGACTTTGGGCCGAATCAATGTGGATTATGAAAATCAAGAACAGGATAGGGAATCATAAGACCTTGTCATACCTTTAAGAGTATTCAGAACACACACACACACACACACACACAATGTTCAGAAGCGAGATCTTACAAGATGATTATACCAAAATGATGTGAGGTACAAACTGCAAAAAGGACTACCAAATAGGGCACTCACAAAGTGCATGTCTCCACCAAGGCAGCACCATTTCCTGGTCGTGTTTTTAATATTACTGACCTTGTCATTTGACTTGCTTTAATCTTAAACACTTGTTCCCTTATTGCCCTTAATCATTATTTGACATACAGTGCACTGCCATACAGGAGAATTTCATAACGATGATGATGGATCAACAGGTAAAAATATGTACAAGCAGGCAGAAAGAGGGACAAAAAGATCAAACCAAGATCATGGACCCTTTGGCTGAGGCAAAAATTAATTTACTAATATATAAAACTGCCACAGAAAGAAATACTTTTGATGTTGCTTAATGTTTACATAAACAGACACACACACACACACACACACACACACACACACACACACACGCATATATATATATATATATATATATATATATATATATATATATATCCAGGAGCCTCTGTGGTACAGTGGTAGCGTGTGCTTTTCGTACACGGGTGAACCAGGGTTCGCGCCCCGCCAGGGTAATAAACTTTGGGAGTGTTCATCTGGCCACTTACTGCATTGGCGGACACAAGGGGTGCTGTGGTTGAACCAGTGTCGCTTACCGTAAAGTATGCTTGCACCCAGTCGGCTTGCGAAGGCCGATTACACTTGGTTCACAGACTACACACACATCCAAAGCCACTCCAACACTACAATTACATTTACAAGCACTTCTCACCCTACACACAATCTCTACCAGACAGCCTAAGCCACTTGATAGAGATACAATGGCTGTATCGTCCCGACTTCGGTCGGGATAGGCCGGTCCTGCAGTGGATACTCAAACGGCTGATGATGATGATGATGATGATATATCCAAGCATTCATATACCTCATTACATGTACATTATTTAAGCATTTCATTGGTACATTGGTTATCTGTTCTTGGGCTTAGCCTGGTAAATTATCGGTATATACGAATTCCTTGCCAGTTAGTAGAGACCATATCGTTTACATCACCTATGTTTAAGGACTCTGTCTGTCTGATTGTCTGTGTATCAAAATATATAACTCTGAGTGTACGTCCATCTATCCATCCATCCATTAATCCATCCAACCATCCATCCACCCATCCATCCATGTCTATCTGTCTATCTATAGATCTATCTGGCTACGTGTGTGTTTGTCTGCCGTTGTTTCTGTCTGTCTATCTATTTATCTATCTATCTATGTATCTATCTATCTATATCTGTCTGTTATCCTACCCTTTATTGTCCCAACAAAAGTGTAGGCGGCTGGGGTTTGACCTTCAGAAGCGACACTGAAAGTAATTGACCAGTCGCTCTTCCCTGAGTGGTGTCCTGTGAGCAGTAAACCCCAACCACACTTCCAACGTCAGTCGTTATGGGCCACATCTGGTTGGAGCTTCTTAACCCAGCAGACCACCAGGCACCCACTTATTTTAATAGTTACTGCTCTGGCTGGTACTGTACACGTTTCCGTAGCCTACAAGAAACATTGAGCTTCTCCTTCAGCGTAGTCACCTGAAGGTAGCACTACATCAGGTGAATGTGTGGTGTAGTGGACCAACTTGGCAAAGCAATGCCGAGGTTTTTAAGGCACTGCCAATTGTTAACAGGTGTCGAGTATCTATTCTTAATCAGGTTTTTGGCTGTACTTTTTGTCGCGTTTTCCGAGAGCCTGTTCCTTTGATAAATAACATTACTGGTGAAGTACTATTTGATGACAACTACAGTAAGCTGATATTTTGTCTGTTAGATTTAAGGTATTCCCACCTGTCCAAAGCAAGTGCAAATGTGACGAAATTATCTAAATTTACGTCATGGAATCTTATTTTTAGTTTATAGTATTGTAATTGTTTTAATAGCCGTTAAGGTAGGGTGTAAAGGTCAAGTTACTTCAGTCTATCTTCACATTATTTGTTACGAACTGAAAAATTTTATTTGAGTAGTTCTACACTTCACAGACTAATTTTGCCTTGTCTTTGCCCGATTGTACATACCAACATTATCGTGCGGAGCTTTAATACAATGCAGTGACAATGTATTTACTCTTTAGTGCGGAGTTTCTGTTGATAAATTCTAGCTTCCTAATAGCATTCTTGACGGTTGTACTAGAATGTCAGGAGAACTTAATGTCGCTTAATGTCAGTCGGTGGTGTTTGACTCCTTTTATAATTTATCTTGAATTTCTATTCATACATTTGTTTCGACAAATTAAATGCTACATTCGGTATACGTTAAATGGGAATGAACACAGTAGGCTAATAACCACTTCGATACTAAGTGTAAATATTCTCCAGTCCTCTCCCGTATTCACACAAAATGATAGTGTTACTTATATTAGATACTTATATATAAACATTTAATCTTGTTGCTATCGCTTGTCTGCACACCACTACTTGCTGACACTCGGGAAGATTTCCAACAGCTACTTTTATTTTTATTATGTACTAAACTTTCTAACCATTTTCCTGGAATTCCTAACGTTTTTAAAGTAAAACACCATTTTCGTTGTGTGTTATACATTATGATTTAGTTACTTCATGGAAATGATACAGCATGATGTAAGACTCAAGCAGATTAGAGAGACATGTGCTTTGTTTCCTACATGCACATTGTATATAACTATTGGACTCCATCAACATACGTACAGCAAGCGTTTGGCCCATAGACTGACGATTTTCCGGCAGCTTATAATAGCCTGTCTTAAATACAAAGATTACATTTATATACTACCTTTCCTTCTTCAGCGACTATTTCTGTTCTCAACCTGACGTTAATATCAGGCTTGAGAACTTAATTAGCAGGTTCTGTCTTGGCCAGGACTTTTATAGGTTTTCATTTTGTTCAAGTGGCCTGTTGCATCAATTTTTGTAAGAAGAGAGTCTGGTAATTTGGTTGGGAATTAAATTCTCCGTGGGATGAGGTAAATCCTGACCTTGAAAAATTGTTTTGGGAAAACAGTATTTAGGCTTCATATTTGCTAGTGTGTGTGTGTGTGTGTGTGTGTGTGTGTGTGTGTGATTTTTTTTTTAAAATCATTCATTGGTATTTATCTGTTTTGTGAGTCCATATGCTTTTGTTAATGATGGTAATGAGAGAGAGAGAGAGAGAGAATATTTAGATGTCATGATCACACAGAGAGAATTGATTAGTTCAGGTGATGGACAAAATATATTAGTCTAAAGTTAGGGGACGCTGAATACCAGGACATGATGTCTTGATATGACAAGTGAATGTATAAGACGATGAGGTATGAATAACGAAGAAACTAAGGAACTTGAGGTATGAATAAGGAAGAAACTAAAGAACTGACTGAGGTATGAATAAGAAAGAAACTAAGGAACTCAGGAATGAATAAGGAAGAAACTAAGGAACTGAGGAATGAATAAGGAAGAAACTAAGAAACTAAAGAATGAATAAGGAAGAAACCAAGGAACAGACTAAAGTATGAATAAGGAAGAAACTAAGAAACTGAGGAATGAATAAGGAAAAAAACTAAGAAACTGACTGAGGTATGAGTAAGGAAGAAACTAAAGAACTTGAGGTATGAATAAGGAAGAAACTGAGGAACTGACTGAGGTATGAATAAGGAAGAAACTAAGGACCTGACTGAGGTATGAAGAAGGAAGCCAAGGAACTGACTGAGGTGTGACGAAGGAAACCAAGGAAATGAGTGATGTATGAAATAGGAAACCAAGGAAATGACTGATGAATGAAGGAGGAAACCGAGGTACTGACTGAGATATGAAGAAACAAACCAGGGAACTGTCGAAAGAAAGAAATAGGAGGATTAAGAGTGTATGGAGATACACATGACAAGGCATAAATACACCCAAGCTTAACATAGCAGTCAACGACATAATTCTGCCCCACATACAGTGCACCATCAGCTTAGTGTGAATGATTCTTTGTTGGATAGAACTGAAATATCAAAAGATTTAATAAGTGAATGGAAGTGTCGCATGGTTTCCGTGAGCACTCTGTTGAAAGTATTCATTATTTCCATTTCCAGATTTTTGATACAGCTGTTTACTTGTGTTACATTTGAATTAAGACAATGATGAGGCAATTATTTCTCTGAGAAATCAAAACCTCCTCTTACGGGATAGTGCGTCCAATATATATATATATATATATATATATATATATATATATATATATATATATAGAGATATATATATATATATATATATATATATTGTTACATAGCCTATGATTTCATCATCCTTTGTGTAATTCTAACGTACAGTGTGCTGCATGTTTGATCACGAGCGTGTTCTACCTCACTCCCCCCCTCCTCCCTTATAGTAGAGTAAGTCGTTCTTTCTGTTGTTCAGAGCAGGATTGTCAACTCTTTGTCCCCATGACTTCATTTGCGCGTCCTTCTTACAAGTTGTATCAAGCTCTACCGGCCCCTATATAATGAGCTCAGTCTCTGCATTAATTGCCACTTAGATCTACTCCTCATTTTGTTCACATCTCTGTCCTCCCCTGTACAGTTGTTATTATTGTGAGTGCTCAGGAAGTCTCCAACCATCTAGCAGCTGTGTAATTTAAGTATAAGTGATATTGCATTTTTCTTGTGCTGTGTAGCATGGGGTGTTAATTCTTAGGCCTAATAAGGTTTTTGTGATTAATGTAAGGTTTTATGTCAGCCAATTGTTAATAGTTTGTATCTGTAATAAGTTATCTTGCATTAACTGAGCATTTTCCAGTGTATTGTCATTTTATCAGGGCTGATTTAGATAAATTTACTCTTGCTAATTTCGTGTTAATAGAGGCTATTGCAGTTAACCATATATTTAACCTGTTTTTTGCCATTACATTATCCTTATGAGTCCTGAATGTTTTGCTGTTAGTTTGAGCATTAAACTTTAACTTGTAATTTTACCTAACTCTTTGTTTTGAACGTGGAACTTTACGAGACAGTAGTGATTTTTAGTATTCTCACATAAAGTGTACATTATCTTTCTCTGTTCCGTAACATAAATTTGGCGACCTCTTATCAGGATATTCAGGATATTATCATGAGGATATTGCTTGATATTTTGTGACTGTGATTTATTCATGATGTCTACTATTACTACTCTTGATGAAGCCAAAGATTTTTTGTCAAATGTGCAAACAGTGTGTGATGTAGAAAACAGAACAAAGAATGAACTTAAGCTTGTTGCTCAACAATTGGGAATTGCAGTTCACTCTCATCATTCTAAAGATCAAATTGTTGGCATGATTAACAAAAGCTTGTTTAATGTAACTCCTCCAAATGAGCAAATGCAGATTGAAATAGCTAAGTTACAGCTAGCTCTACAGGAGGCTCGTGTTAAGGAAGCTGAGTTTCAGGCTCGTGCTAAGGAGGCTGAGTCTCAGGCTAAGGAGGCGGAGTCTCAGGCTCGTATTCAGGAGGCTGAGTTTCAGGCACAAGTTGAATTTGCTAGGATTCAGGCAGACCATGAGTATCGCATGAAACAAGGTGGAACTGGATTATCTAGCTCTGATGATTTTGATGTGGCTAAAAATGTTAAACTTGTCCCTCCTTTTAATGAATCTGATTTAACAAAATATTTTCAGTTGTTTGAGAGGGTAGCTACAGGTTTTAATTGGCCCAAAAACTATTGGCCAGTACTCCTTCAAACTGTTCTCACCGGTAAAGCTCAAGTAACTTATGCATCTTTGCCTCAGGATCAATCTGATAATTATGATGTAGTCAAGAGCTTGATTCTTAAGGCCTATGAGCTTGTTCCTGAAGCCTATAGAGTAAAATTTAGGACAACTTATAAGCAAGATAAGCAATCCCATGTTGAGTATGCAAAAATCAAAGAAGATCTGTTAGAGCAGTGGTTAAATTCTAAGAATGTGGATTCTGATTTTGACAAATTTAAGCAGATGATTTTGCTGGAGGACTTCAAAAGGTGTGTTAATAAAGATGTAAGCCTATATCTTGATGAGAAAAGAATAGATAATTTGTCTGATGCTGCAGTTTTAGCTGATGAATATGTTCTCACTCACAAGAGATATTCTAAAGAAAAAGGGAAAGCTGAGAGTAAGTACGTTGCCTCTACTCAGAGTACAGGTAACAGGAAAGAGAATAAAGATGATGTTTCTCAGGAAGTAAATACCAGCTTCACCTCTAGATTTCAGAAAAGTAAATGTACTTATTGTAGTAAGCTTGGTCATACTACGGAGAAATGTTTCAGGAGACAGCGTGATGTGAACAAAAAGGAGTCTTTAAATATTCAGTCAATTGGTCTAGTGTCCACCCTTGAGAGTTCCCAGAATTCCTTAACTGAGTTAACTGAACCTGCTTTGAGGGGTAAATTAAATTATCATGATGGAGCTCCTCTTTTGGGCAGTAACGTGGGTGACACTCTCAAGAGTTCATGTGCTAATTTCTTGTCTGATGGTTGTGTCAGTCCTCTGGACAGTAATGACAGGAAATCAGTTCAAATATATCGTGATACAGGTGCTTGCCAATCCCTTATGCTGACCAGTGTTCTAGGCTCTAATGTTAATTCCTCTGATGAAACTGTAATCTGACAAGGTGTAGGGAATAATTACTTCTCTGTCCCTCTGTGCAGAGTGAATGTAGAGTCTGGTTTTGTTAATTGTTCCGTTATGGTTGGGTTGGTTGAGACACTCCCAGTGTCAGGTGTAACTTTCTTACTTGGAAATGATATTGGTGGAAGTCAAGTGTGTCCAGCTCCTCAGTTGTCTAGTGAGCCAGTGGCTGCGGCCCAGGATTGTGATGTCCCTGATGTGTTCCATGCATGTGCTGTCACTAGGGCTAAGTCTAAAGTTACTGGTGACTTAGAGGATAATGATGATGATGATGTTATCCTAGCTGACACTTTTCTTGCTAATTTGGACCACTCACCAGATGAGGCAGTACCCCGTAGTGTTGATAATTTGTCTCGTCAAGAGTTGGTTGAGTTGCAGGTTGCTGACCCTGAGTTGAAAGGTCTAGCTAACTCTGCTTGCAGTGAGGAAGAGTCAGCCGGTGCTTCTACTTGTTATTATATAAAGTCAGGAGTACTTATGAGGAAGTGGAGACCCCCAACAGCATCAGCCGACTGTGAGTGGGAGGTTGTACATCAAGTTGTCATCCCTCGTGTTTGTAGGCAGGATATCATTAGAGTGGCTCATGATTCCAGTTTGGCAGGACACCTTAGAGTGAGGAAGACTGTGGCACGCATTTTGAAACACTTCTACTGGCCAGGTATCTTCAGGGATGTTTCCTGGTATTGTAAGTCTTGTCACACCTGTCAAGTTGTGGGGAAGTGTAATCAGACCGAAAAGGTTGCACCTCTAGTTCCCATTCCTCCTTTTGAGGCGCCATTCACCCGTGTGTTGGTGGATATTGTGGGCCCTCTTCCTAAGACTTCTTCAGGATTTTCTTATGTGTTGACCCTGATTGATATGGCTACTCGTTATCCTGAAGCCATTCCACTTAGAAACATCTCAGCAAAGAACGTGGTTAAGGAAATGCTGAGGTTCTTCACAAAGTTTGGTCTGCCCAAGGAGGTACAGTCAGACCGGGGAAGTAATTTCATGTCAAATGTGTTCAAGCAGTCTCTGAAGGAGTTGGGGATCACCCAGATCACGTCTTCAGCTTACCATCCCCAGACCCAAGGAGCGTTGGAGAGATATCATCAAACACTCAAATCGATGCTCAAGAAATACTGTTTGGAACATCAGAAAGACTGGGATAAAGGTCTTCCATTCGTTGTGTTTGCCGCAAGAGAATCTCCAAATGAATCACTGGGCTTCTCACCTTTTGAACTATTGTTTGGCCATGAAGTAAGAGGACCCCTTAAGGTACTCAAGGAATGCTGGCTGTCGGAGGAAGATGACGTCAACCTGCTGGAGTATGTGATGAAGTTCAAAGAACGGCTGTCCACTGCTTTACAGCTGGCGAGAGAGAATTTAGGAGCTGCTCAGGAGAAGATGAAGACTTGGTATGATAAGAAGTCCAGGTTACGCCACTTTCAGCCAGGAGATCAGGTTTTGATTCTGCTACCAGTTCATGGGCAACCTCTTCAAGCCAAGTTAAGTGGTCCTTATTTCGTGGAGAAGAACATCAGTGATGTCAACTATGTCATCGCCACACCAGATCGTAGAAAGAACAAGCAACTATGTCACATCAACATGCTAAAGTTATATCACAGGCGGGACGAAAATAACCCAGTCTGCACTGTAGCTGTTCCACCCGAGTCTGCAAGTGAAGTGCTCCCATGCAGAATGAGCCTGAGTGATAGTTTGGGGAAGAATCCTGATATCATGAATGATCTCCAGACTAAGCTTTCTCATCTAGCTCCCAAGGAAAGGCAGGAGTTTTCGGCATTACTGCAGGAGTACCCGCAAGTGTTCCGTGCCACTCCAGGAAGAACCACTGTGTTGATGCATGATGTCGATGTTGGAGACGCAAAGCCAATTAAACTGCCTCCTTACCATGTGAACCCAGTGAAAGTTCCTCTCATCCAGAAGGAGCTTGGCTACCTGTTGGACCACAAGATGATTGAGCCCTGTCAGAGCGAGTGGAGTTCTCCTGTCACTCTAGTCCCTAAGCCAGGTGGGTCACAGCGGCTTTGCATCGACTACAGACGTGTTAATCAGATAACCAAAACAGACACTTACCCTCTCCCTCGCATGGAAGATTGCATAGACAAGATCGGAAAGGCTAGGTACATAAGTAAGTTTGATTTGTTAAAGGGATACTGGCAAGTACCTATGACTGAACGTGTTAGGGAGATCTCATGTTTTGTAACACTAGGAAAGACTTTTGCATGTTCTGTAATGCCATATGATATGAAGAATGCACCAGCCACATTTCAGAAGCTCATGAATGTTGTAACAGAGGGTTTGGCAGGGTGTGTTGTTTATATTGATGATGTATTAATCTTCAGTGACAACTGGAAAGATCACCTATGCCATGTCAGTAAATTTCTTGAGCGTTTGGTTCATGCTAATCTTGTAGCTAATTTATCAAAGTGTGAGTTTGGTCAAGCTAAAGTTCAGTACCTTGGGTATGTAATTGGTGATGGACATGTTGCACCACCAGGAGCTAAGGTTCAGGTTATAAGTGATCTTCCCAGACCTAAAAGTAGGAAAGAGTTACAAAGATTTTTGGGAATGGTAGGTTATTACCGGAGATTTGTTCTTAACTTTTCAATTCTTGTATCACCACTTACAGATCTACTGAAAAAGGGAGTTAAATTCATCTGGACCAATAACTGTGAATCCTCTTTCAACAAACTTAAAGCTATCCTATTAAGTCAGCCAGTGCTCGCTACTCCAAATTTTGCTAAGCCTTTTAAGATGGCTGTTGATGCAAGTGATACAGGAGCTGGGGCTGTTTTGCTGCAAGAGGATGATCAGGGTATTGAACATCCTGTATCTTATTACAGTAAGAAGTTCACTCCACCTCAAAAGAACTACTCAACTATTGAGAAAGAGGTTTTGGACTTGATTTTGGGTTTACAGCATTTTTCATTTTATTTGTGTTCTGGTTTTGACCCCATTGTCATTTATACCGATTATAACCCACTGAAATTCCTTAGTAAGTTTAAAGATAAAAATCAGAGATTGACAAGATGGAGTCTACTTCTTCAGGAGTATTCATTAGACATGCAACATGTCAAGGAGAAAAAAAATGTTATTGCAGATTGCTTATCTAGACTTTAGACAGATTGTTTTAGAGTAATAAGAAATTTCCTTTGTAAATTTCTTTTTTCTTTGTGGGGAGGTGTTACATAGCCTATGATTTCATCATCCTTTGTGTAATTCTAACGTAGAGTGTGCTGCATGTTTGATCAGGAGCGTGTTCTACCTCACTCCCCCCCCCTCCTCCCTTATAGTAGAGTAAGTCGTTCTTTCTGTTATTCAGAGCAGGATTGTCAACTCTTTGTCCCCATGACTTCATTTGCGCGTCCTTCTTACAAGTTGTATCAAGCTCTGCCGGCCCCTATATAATGAGCTCAGTCTCTACATAATTGCCACTTAGATCTACTCCTCATTTTGTTCACATCTCTGTCCTCCCCTGTACAGTTGTTATTATTGTGAGTGCTCAGGACGTCTCCAACCATCTAGCAGCTGTGTAGTTTGAGAATAAGTGATATTGCATTTTTCTTGTGCTGTGTAGCATGGGGTGTTAATTCTTAGGCCTAATAAGGTTTTTGTGATTAATGTAAGGTTTTATGTCAGCCAATTGTTAATAATAGTTTGTATCTGTAATAAGTTATCTTGCATTAACTGAGCATTATCCAGTGTATTGTCATTTTATCAGGGCTGATTTAGATAAATTTACTCTTGCTAATTTCGTGTTAATAGAGGCTATTGCAGTTAACCATATATTTAACCTGTTTTTTGCCATTACATTATCCTTATGAGTCCTGAATGTTTAGTTGTTAGTTTGAGCATTAAACTTTAACTTGTAATTTTACCTAACTCTTTGTTTTGAACTTGGAACTTTACGGGACAGTAGTGATTTTTAGTATTCTCACTTAAAGTGTACATTATCTTTCTCTGTTCCGTAACAATATATATATATATATTATATATATATATATATATATATATATATATATATATATATATATATATATATATATATTATATGGATAATTTCATTGAGTCAAACATGAATATCTGTGTGTGTGTGTGTGTGTGTGTGTGTGTGTGTGTGTGTGTGTGTGTGTGTGTGTGTGTGTGCGTGCATGCGTGCGTGCGTGCGTGCGTGCTCGCGCGCGCGCGCCTCCCCCTCCCTCTCTCTCTCTCTCTCTCTCTCTCTCTCCTTGACATGTAGAATGTCAAGGAAATTAATGATCTTGTCACAGTGAATCTTTAGGAGCTCATCACAGATCTGGGCTGAAACTTAAGAAATGGTTCGGTATAGTCCTCCTCGTAACTAGGTTGTTTTTTGCAGGTAAGACAATCAAGGGAGAGTCTGGAATCATCCCAAGCTCTTTGTTATTCCTATAAACACTGACCTTAGCTGCAAAATGAAAGTTACTGTAAATTGCCACTTGAATCTCAGTCCAGATCATTTGTATCCCCCACCTGACAAAGCCAGAGGAGTATAAATTTATCACTGGTGTCTGTCCGTAGAGCTGGGTGACAGGCAAGCTGGCCGGCTGGCCAGGAGCAGATTTTTCGATTCCGTAGCACATCTCAGAAACTATTAACTATAGGGTCATGAAATTTCACATAGTTATGTGTCTTATAGTGAACTGGTTCCTTTTGGTAGGTAAAATGCTGTCTTAAGCAGTTTTTTTGAAAGTAATGGAAAAAAATCTCAGTGATTTTAGTGCACCTTGCGCATGTAATCTGATGGGACGAGGTTATGTGTACCATGGGTAAACTACTGAAATTTTTAAATTTGATTGTTTCTGTGTTATGCAGTGGGGTGGTGGGGGGAGGGTGACGGCCGTTATGTGCTTGGTTAGGTTTTCAGGGAGGTGGGGGTATTTGCTTGGTCAGATGCAGGGTTGCAACAGCGTAGCGTTGCTTATATTTTTTGCTGCAATTGCGGGGCCATGTTCACATATTTATTTTTTACCATAAGCTACCTGTAAGATTGCTTGTCCATACATTCATCTTCTGTTAACAACCTACCAAGCTTCAGGGCTAGGTAGAGTAACTTTTATTTGACAAATTACGGCCAAAGAAAATTATCTGATAATTCATTTTGGTGGAGACTTCTTTGACATGGTAAATGGTTAATTCTTTTTCATATTTCTGTTGCTGCCCCCAGACAGATTCGTTCAAATTAGGTTACGCCATCATTATCCTCTTCATTACTGTGCTTTGCCAAGATGAATGAAATCGTATGGTAGGATCAAGATTGAACCTTGAATTGAGGGACGTTTTATCGTAGTTTATTTTTGCTGCTATCAGATGATTTTATTCAGCTTAGGAGAGCCCCTTCGTAAAAAAAATAGTTAATGAAGAAATCCAACCCCTGCCGTTGAAGAAGTCCATCCCAAGGTAAATAAAATTATCCGGAGGCACTATAAATATCTATGCATCTACTGTATGTGTACATGTATGGATATATGTATATATCTGTCTATCTAGCTCTCTGTCCATCTCTATCTCCATCCCTATCTATCTATCTATCTATATCTGTCTATCTATCTATCTATCTATCTATCTATATCTATCTGTCTATCTATCTATCTATATGTATATATGTATATACACACGTCACTGGATTATTAGGCCTTAGAATATGGAAGACATCAACACTGTGAGGGAGTTGAGATTCTGCTTCAGCAATACCCCTGCTCTCACTCACTCCTACACCATATTACAGAGGCATAATTTTCTTTTCTCTTGGTTCTTCACTAACCTTCGTATCATTCCTTCATTCTCCAAGCATTATTTGTAGCTGTCCTCCATGTCTTCCAGTTCTCGCTACCATTTTTATCTTCCTTTCGTTCTTCTTCCATTTTTCCTTGTCAGAATTCTTTTTAATTAGAATTTCTTGACTTCTCCCCTTCTCCATGTCCGTACCCCTGTCACTGCTCAGACCGTCAAGAAATTATATATCCAACAGCATTCTTATTTTTCCTCCTAGTTATTCTTCCCTGCAGTTTTCTTATCCTTCTTGTACTGTCTCTCATAAAAGTATCAGTACATATTTGGCATGAAAGATTTTGATACCACAGGCGTTGGCTACTGAAAAAGACTGATGATTTTTTTTTTTTCCTCCACCCTTGTAAACCCACTTGTATAAGGATGCCGTATATCACTTGCTTGTGACTTATTCTTGTTGTTATTGTTTTGTATTAATATTCAAATGATAGTAGATTTATGTTCATTGGGCTTCACAGGGTACTAAAGTTATTTCGATTATCATCGTACCCCTCCTGCGTGATACTTTTTTGATCGACTGAACAGTATTAATTTTACAAGAACAAAGAAGACGTTTCGATGTCAGTCACGGCAAGGGTCCGTATCTACCTGAGAATGAAATGCTGTTGAGTGTTGTGGGCAGAATTAGAATGAAATTTGCAACCATAAGGACTCATGGCAGCCCGCAACTAGGCTATCACAGCTCAGCTATACGGACCCCGCTTACAGGCTGGCAGTGCTCTCGAGAAGTGAAACATGGTGATCTTGATTCAGAAGACATTTCAGCTGATATCCTTGAATGAAGAGATCTTGTTTTGTAGGATCACAAGAGAAGAGACTCTCAGGAAAGGGTTAATTAAAAATGATATCTGGAATGAGTAGGAAAACTTACGTCAAGGAGTTAAATATTCTTTTAGGGAAATGTGTTAATGGGTGAAGCAGTAAAAATACTATGTATGAAACCAGAAATTCTTTTGAATACTACTAACGACAATGTTATTTGATTTCCGATAAATATCGATGTATATTCATAACTTCCCACAGCTTAGTATGAACTAAAATGTAACTTTCATGGTGAATATGAATTTGATAACTTTAAAAGAGCGTGGTGTGGAAAGTTTCATAAAAAGGCAATATCGCAATGATTACAATTGCAACAAAATATCTGTCACGTTCTCTGTCCATTGCTACCGACTGACTGAGAGTTGCTGTCAAGTGCTGCTCTATTCAGGTGGACACACCACTGACAGTTCCCCCCTTAAGTTACTGCGAGGAAAACTCTTGAAAGCTGCATCTCACGGAAGTTGTTCTCACGTGGATGTATTACAGCTAAAACCAGAAATTTGCCCCAGCTGGTTGAAATTGAAGGAACGTTTGTACTAGTATATGAGTGATACCTAGGCAGCATTACTTGTACTCAATAATGCTGGGTAGAACCGATTATGTCAACGTGAAAATGGGTAAATCCACTTTTAACTATTCCTTTTGGCTTAAATATGTTTCAGCACCAACTTTGCATATCTAATTCGATATACGAAATCACGACAGTAAATACAGGTAATAGTGTTTCAGTAGCAGGCAAAAAGTAACGAACTTCATCTTTGTTACTTATATTAGTTTCTGAACACCACCAGTTTCAGTAACATCAAGCAGCTTTGGTCTACTGTATTGTTGATTAGTTTTCTTTTCAGCAGTTTTAATGTATTATCTGTTCCCCCTTCAGCAGGGTGGTCAGGTATGCTGGAGGTTACCAGTCTGTTGATTATCTTGCGGAGGAGTCTGAAGTATAAGGTTTTTCTTCTGGCAGTTTACGATCAACTAACTGACAGCGAACAAGCCACTCAAATAATAACATGGTAAATATGGTCTTCAGGTAATGAAGTCGGCGAACCAAACAGAAATAGCGAACACTCAGAGAATGCAACATTTATGCCTTACAGTTGGACTAGAGGTTAAGCATATGACTTTGCTCGGTGATCCTGACGATCGACCAAGTGTTCTCAAAATCAAATATCGTTTTCCTTGCTGGATTCTATACTCTTGTGCAAAGTTGGGTCCAAACTGGGTAAAAAATGTTTAAGTTGATCTTGCCTTATGACGTTGATCTGTGACTTCATATCCTCAAAAATTAATCTCTTCGTCCTTCCCCTCCTCCCTTTCACCAAGTTTGGTCCAACTCGAATAAAAACTCATTTGAGTTATACGGTCGAATATTTGATCTGTCACGATGAGCTTGACCATCGATTATTCTCAAAGTCGAATTGCTTCATCTTTTCCTTACCTTTGACTCTTCCCCCAAGTTTGGATTTAATCGTACAGAGTTATAATTGTTCAAACTGACTTAACCATGTGGTCTTGACCTTTGACCAAGAGTTAAAAAAAAAAAAAAGGCCAACTCCTGGGAAGACTTCCTACCCTCCCATTGGTTTGGCTGAAATCGGGGGAAAACTTTTTGTTATATTGCGCGCGCGCGCGCACACACACACACACACACACACACACACACACACACACACACACACACACACACACACACACACACACACACACACACACACACACACACACACACACACACACACACACACACACGTCATAGGACTCAGGAAAGGAGGAAGAAATACCTGAAGACCCGAAGTGACATTGAATCTATTTCTGAATTATACCAGTTTCCTTTTCAGACACATCCTCACTGTCTATGACTCGTAAGCTAATGGGAATCGTACCCTGGCTGATCTATACCAGTCTCCTACCGCCTCACTTGGGGTATTGTAGAAGTTCTTGTTTTGACTCTATAAGCCTGATACATAACAACACACATTATCATCCAGAAGATTGCTTGAGCATAGCCTCCCATTTTCGTTCACGAACTGAAGGCATAATGGCCAGGTCCACGGCATAATTCCACAGTCAAAATGAGTTATGTCCAGGCTGGGACCGACGAAGGGTAGTCATATCTCCTAGATGGTAAACTATTCCCTCCTGCTTCACTTCAGAATCGTTCATCGCGGCTTCTCTGATAGCCACTCAGGTTACTTCACCTGTTAAACTAATTCGTCTCTAAATCGTCCATCGGATGGTCAGTCATGCATCCCATCAGGCAAAAGTATATTTCCGTACACACCATATTCGTCTGGGATCATATGTGGGACTAACCTCTCTGTGATACAGTACTGGAACTTTGAAACCACTGATGTTTCATGCAAACATCTAGTCCCCACAAGAATAAAATATTCCAACTAAGACAAACATGTCACTCTCAGACGACCACATGCAGGCACCCATAACAGTTCTTGTTATCCATACGCAAAATTATCTTCAGCTCATTCTTACATGTCCTACACAGTTACACTTTTCCGCACATACATTATGTGTATATTTCAGTCATGCACCACCCTCGAATTTGAGAGAGTCTATTTTCTAAAGTGTTATCTTCACTAAGATTAATTCATTAACATACCTGATTACATGTTCACTTGCTCTTAGTGTAACAGGCTAAACCTGTTCTCTGTGCGTCACATTATTTTTCCGCTCCTTAATAATCTCAATATTATGTTTCGTCGATGACTGCCTCTTACATGATAAAGGTATTAATGGCAAACAGCGAGAGCAGACAACGATCAATTGTCCGAGATGACCTGACAGCCAATGATTTAGTAGTTAGAGTTAAGAAAGCTGTAACGAAAAAAAACATTCCCTAATTTAGTGATAATGAGTATGCAGTCTACGCTTTCCTAGCTGATCCTATGTTCGGCTTTGGATCAGATCTGAGCCTCTTCCAATACAAATTTAAACCTGTATCTGAAAATTGATCTAGGCACTCAATCCCTGGCCCACACTGCCCCTCCTCCCCACACACAATCAACCGCACCTACATTCATGTTCACATTCTCATCCACACAGGCACCCCTCACCCACACCCCAATTCAAACCCACACCCACACACTGTCACACTTTCATAGACAGTCACGTCTGCACCCACACCCACACCCAGCCCATACTTGCCCACAGGCACACCAACTTCCACATCTACAACCACACTTGCACCCATCCCACAGCCACACCCACACCTACATCCATCCCACAGCCACACCCACACCTACATCCACATCAGAACACCCACAATCTCCACAATCCTATCCATAACAGCATCCATACTCACACCTACACTGACAACCACACTCTTACCTGCAGCCACACGTTCACACCCACCTTCGGCAAAACAAACCGGGATAAAACAACAACACGAACAGCCCACACACTTACCTACACACACACCCACACCCAATGCACACCCACACCTTCATACCTTTAATAACACCCACGCCCGCACCCACATGTACACGCACACCCACATCCACACTCTCACCCACCCACATCTGCACCTACACCCACACCTACACTCACCACCACATTTGCACCCAAACCTATACCCACATCCATACTTACCCCCACACCTACACCTACACTTACACCCACAACCACAGCCGCACCTGCACCAACACCAATACCTACCACACATCCACTATCCTATCCTTATCCACACCCTCTCTTACACCCACACCAACATCTACTTCCACTCTCCCACCCACACCCACACTCACACCCAAACACGACCATGAAGCCAAAATTCAAGCAGGAGAAAGCCTCATGCAGGAACAGGTTTGGGATAATTTCTAACGGTCAAAGGTGAGGAAATGAGCTAAAGACAGGGTAGAAAATCTTAAGAAACAAGTAAATGAAGGAAAAAAGAAAAAGGAAAAAAGGAGAAAAATATAGCTGTTCCCTTAGTTTGTCCTTTGAAATGCAGGACACCAAGGCCAGGCTACCCTCACCTAGTAACTATGATTCCTTTAATCCAGTGACGCACATTTCAATATATTCATGTTATCTATGGACGACATTGTTCAGTTTTGGAGAGGCTTTTCGAACTGGAGGGGTGAGACATAGCTTTCATTATCCTGAATTAAACTCGTCAGGCGGTAATAAGAATAAACTGAAAACCGTCGTCGGAACTAAGTAGTGATTTCTCTTATATTTTGTTCTTGCTGCCACCAGAGGAATTTTTACGGCCTAAGTGAGAATTTCAGAACTTGGCGGAGATAAACACAGAGTTCAGTATCTCCGTCAGTACGAATGGATTTCCAAATGTTCAATAAAGTCGCCTGGAAGTGGAAGGAATAAACTTTAAGAGGTCACCTGATTCAAGGCATTGGGTGGTTGATCAGCGTATGGGTTATATTCTGAGTGGTTTGGGAAAGTCTGTACTTCTTGTTCTTTAGCGGTTTATTTTGCGCATTACATCTTAATATCCTTTTGTTTATTACTTCTCAAAACTGTGTCGGTATTGAAACAATGAAAATAAATACAAGTAAAGGCAGAGGTGTTATAAGCAAAATAATTCAATGAGATTTTTTTTTTTTTTTTTATGTGTCCGACTCTGGGCATAGGCTTCACAGCCTGCTTTCAAGCCCCAGTAGCCCTCCTACGTACCGCACACCTCTACGTCACCACTTCGGCGCTAACACCCACAGTCCGTACTGAATACATGCTAGGGCTGTCTCATACAGGACTGGTGTATTGGCATTAGCGGGGGTATTTTTACGACATGTCGGCGGGTCTTCTGGTAGATCAGTAAAGTCTGATTTTTATGAAATTCAAATCCTTAAACTGTTCCCTGCCCCAGCGAGATTTGAACCCGGGTCCGTTAGGACTACAAGCCACCTCTCTACCGATTGAGCCACCGTCTTCCCTAAATGTGCTACGAAGCCTCCTATGCCACTCATAATATGGAAGAACATAAAAAAATAAAAGCCTTTCATCTGTCTCTTGGGAATGCAAACCTGCGGGTGGCACATGGTGGTTAACCTGAGTGGAACACACACACACACACACACACACACACACACACACACACACACACACACACACACACACACACACACACACACACACACACACACACACACACACACACACACACACACACACACACACACACACACACACACACACACACACACACACACACACATTATCTGCCTTTAGTCACTTTAGATGGAGGGCACCATTTGTAGCTTCTACTTTTCATCTGACAGACGAATACAATGTTTAGGAGAGAACCCTGATATTGAAGAAGTAAATGGAGACTATACCTGACCCCGCCATCTCGCAAACTCCGATTCTCAACAAAATTATAGGCAATGAAAAGCAATACCTTAATCAGAAAATAATACATCATTTGACTGAATGTTCAAATCTTTGCCTCAGCAATTATTCTAAAGTTATTCTTGCCTTCTTCAGACGATTTTCTTCAGCTTAAAATGGAGGTTTTGAATTGGATGTGTTAGGTATAGCATCGATAAACTTCCCTAATACGAAAAGCCTTTTATAAGCTAAATAAAATTGCCTGATAGCAACAAGAATAAAATAATAAGGACGTCACCTGATTCAGGATGTTAACTGTGGGGCGCCAGTCTAAACATTGCCCCAGTAAGTAGTCACACCTTTTTCGGCAACCACTTACTCTCTGTGATATTTTTCTCCTCCGAGACCAGCGATCAGCTTCCATATTCACAAGCGTTCTTGCCTAAGTTTTATTTAAGCTAGTTTCTCTATGTTTTTCTCCCCAGTCCTACAGCAGCCAAGCACTTTACAACCAAAACAAAGTGAATATTGGGTCGTACGCTTAAACCTTCAGCAGCAAAGTGGAAGGCAAGCTGCTTACTTCTTATGATAATTTCTGAAGCATATGACGAAAATGGAATGAATCTGGCATTTCTCCATTGTTGCTAACTGCACTATGCAATATGGGATGCAGGCTTATCTTACGTAATAAATACTGGCGTTTCATAAATAACCGTAAGAAATCAGGGTTTATACAGTATACCACTTCACGGTTTACTGTTTCATCATACGGCCCTTAAAGTGATGTAATGTCACCAAGTAACATGATTTCTGATAATTATTCACTGGTACTGAGACCTAACGGTATCAAAACTTGCTGAAGATTATATATGGATACTTTCCTTGACAGATGAATGAAAGATTGATGAGGCGAGCAACATGGATCAATTGTGGGAGAGTATAAATATAGGTAAATGAGAGAGAGAGAGAGAGAGAGAGAGAGAGAGAGAGAGAGAGAGAGAGAGAGAGAGAAATGGACAGAAACAGGGAGGAAGGAAGAAGGTGAAGAAGAGAATGAAGAAAGAGGGAGAGAGGGAAGGGGAAAAGGGGGGAAAGAAAGAGGAAGAGAAGGATAGAGGGGGGAACGAGGAAAGGAAGAGGGTAGGGGTGCAAGGGGAGAAGGGAGAGGAGGTAAGGAGGAAGAGAAATAGAGGGAAGGGATGAAAAGGTAAGGAGGGAAAGAAGGAAGAGAAGGAGGAAGGAGGGTGGAGGGCGAGGAGGAGGAGGAGGGAAAAATGAAAAAAACAACAACAACAATGTAGATGAGAATAGACTGGGGAAGGACAGGCTAGGAAGGATCAGGGAGGAAGGGGGACAGCGGAGGACGAGGGAGGGAAGGAGGTAGTGATGATAAGAAGATACGTGTGAGGAGCGAGGGCTTGAGAAACGAGGGATGTGAAGGGAGGAAAGGTGAGAGAAGAGAATTTGGAGGGAGGAAAGGAGAGAAAAGAGAATTTGGAGGGAGAAAAGGAGAGAAGAGGATGTGGAGGTAGGAAAGGAGAAGAAGGGGTGTGGAGGAAGGTAAGTAGAGCAGAGTGGGTGGAGGAAGGAAAGGAGAAAAGAGGAAGGAGAGTCGAAAGGAGAAAGGAGGGATGAGGAGGAAGGAAAGGATAGGAAAGGGTGTGGAGGGAGGAAGGGGAAAAGAGGGTGTGGGGGAGGATAGGAGAGAAGGTGGGGATGGAGGGGATGATTGGGGATATGTCAGTCTTATGGGGAATGGGGGAAGAGGGGGGTGGCGTGAGCGATGCAAATGAGGCCACTAAACTCTGCAATTGTCAGCTGGGTGGGGGTGAGGAAGCTGAGAAGTGGGGGGGGGAGAGTTACAATAGGGGTGGGGTGTGAGGGGTGGGGGGTGGAGGGAGAGGTGGGTGGAGAGAGGAAGTCGAAGAAAAACAGATGAAGAAGTGGTGGAGGAGGAGATGAGAGAGAGAGAGAGAGAGAGAGAGAGAGAGAGAGAGAGAGAGAGAGAGAGAGAGAAGGAAGGAAATAGACCAGAGAAAACAACGAGAATCCACATTTTTGAACTTAATTAAAATAGTTTGATGCCTATCGACTAGACAAGGGCCATGGATGCAGACAACCAAAATGGATCTATTTAGGTACAAAGGTAAGAATTTTGCCATCTCGATCTTCCCATTTCACTCAACGATATGCGGAAATAGGGGCGATGGAATATGGAAAACGACTTTGCGATCTCTTAGTAGACCTTGCATAGCGAGAGGGAATAACCGTTGATGGATGTAAGTAGCGATCTCAATTGAATTAGATCACAGCTTCACCCTTTCACGGTTCGATTGGGTCCGTTTGGTGAGGTCTGAGTTGACTATCTCTCTACGGATACGTTTTGGTAATCTTGGGAATTATAAGTGCATCCACAAATCTCAAAAACTAGAAGAGATATGACACGGAACCCCGACACACTGACCCAGGCTAAGCATGAATCACTGTATCTGTGATTAAACTCTCTTCTGACTCATATTTGTAACATTCTTGTCCTCTCTCCTTTCTTTGTGTTGGACACCACCTCTCCTCCTCTAAACCTCACCCTCTTTTCCTCACCGAGACTCAGTTGTCTGAGGCGACTGACAGCAAACCCATCTCTGTAGTCTCCTACTTTCTCTATAATCTCTTCAAAACCAAAGGTGACGGTTGTATATATGAACGCAACAGCATCTTTCTCTCGTGTTCCTGAACCTGAATCATCCAAATTGTCTACTCCCTAGCTTTGGCTATCCTGTTATTCTCTGACTTATATCTGTGCTGTTTGCTTAACCCCTAAAGCTAGTGACTATTAAATTCTTCGACTGCCTTAATTCTAAGATGGAATACATCCTATCAGTTTCTCATTTCTCTGAAATCTCCATTCTAGGTAATTTCAATGTTCACCACCACCTGTGATTCTCCTTTCCTTTCCCAGATCTACCTGGTGAACGAGCCTACATCTTTTCTGTCCATGATGACGTAGAGCAGTTAGTACAGCTGCCTACCCATATCTCTGATCGCTTTGGAGAGAGTTCCAGCGTAATTGACCTCTTCCTTACAATTAACCCTTCAGCTTACACCACTAATCTTTTCTCTCCTATGGGCTGCTCCAACCACAACCTTATCACCTTAACCTGTCCTATCGCTCCAGTAAGGCCTTTGGACCCTCCCAAGAAGTGGCAGCCGTGGCAATTTGGAGGTGCTGACTGGGAGGCCCTCAGGTAGCATTTCTTCGATTTTCTGTGGGATAATTATATTGTTTCCATGGTCGAGAGCCAGCTGAGTGTGCCTTGCACATTACTGAGGCTATTCTCTTAGACATGGAAGCATATTTTAATTTCTCTTATTGTGTGACTACTGCAAACAAACCTTGGTTTAATCACGCTTGTTCTAATGCTGTCCAGAACAAGGAGAGGGCCTATAAAATGTACCAGAGCCAACTTACCACTGAATTTCGTCTTTTTTATATTTCTGCTTAGAATTATCTTGTGTCTGCTCGTCCCCCTTCTAAAAATAACTTCATTCGCACTAAATGCTCTGAACTCTCCAGCTCAAATTCTTCCTGCTCCTTCTGGCACTTTGCCCAAAACCCTTTGTAACAACTTTACCTCATCATCATCTCCTCCCTTTTTCCACTCTAAAGGCTCTGTAGCTGTTTCTTCTACTGATAAAGCAAAACTCTTTGCCCTTTCTCCTCCAATTCCACATTGGGCAGTTCCAGTGCTGTTCTTCCATCACTTCCGCCCTTCTGACTTCTTCATGACTGACATAAAAATTTCTTCAACTGATGTATTTTCTGCCATCGCTGGCCTCAATACTAACAAGGCATATTGGCCTGATGGGGGCCATCCTGTTGTCCTCAAGAACTGTGGTTCTTTGCTTACATCCTGCATTAGTAAACTCTTTCGTCTTTGTCAACTTGTACCTTTCCTTATGCTGAAAGTTTGGTTTCACTCAGCCTGTTCCAACGAAGGGTGGCCAATCCCAGCCCTCTTACTATTGCCTAACTGCATGTCCTGTGTTTCAACAGTTTTTGAACAGATTCTTTAAAAATTTTCAAAGCGCCTTTCCATTCACAACCTTCTTTCTGATCGCCAGTATGGGTTCCACCATGGATGCTCCACTGCCGATCTTCTCACCTATCTTTCAGACTCTTGGTCGTCATTCTTTCGGGACTTTAGCGAAAGTTTTGCCAATGCACTTAACATCTCAAAGGCTTTCAGTTGAGTCTGGCATTAATCTTCAATTTGAAAACTGCCCTCTTAAGGTTTCTATCCTTCTTTCTGTGTCACCATCTCTAGTTTCCTTTCTGGTCGTTCTATAGCTGCTGTGGTAGAGGGCCACCATTCTTCTCCTGGAGCTATCAATAGTGGTGCTCCTTAGGGCTCTTTCCTATTACCAGCTCTCTTTCTTCTATACATAAATGACCTTCTAAGCTGTACATCTAACCCTTTCCACTCATATGCTAATGACTCCATCCTTCACCTATCCATTTGCTTCCCGCAGCGTCTATCTCAGCAATCACATCAAGAAACAAGGGATGGGGCTATGGCACACCTAATGTCTTACTTGTCTCATATCTCTGACTGGGGTAAAAGAAATCTTGTTGTTTTTTAATGCATCAAAAACTAAGTTCTTACATCTTTCAACCCATCAAAACCCTCCGCAGGAGTACCCTCTGGATTTTAACTATGTCCATTCTGCATTTTCTTTGAACATACTCGGGGTTTCATGCTCTTAGAATTTATTTTGGAAAGATCATATTAACTCTCGTGTAGTATCTGCTTCCAAGAGACTAGGTGTGTTAAGCTGACTTCGTGCCTTCTTTACCCCTGAAGTTATTGACTTTAAACATGGATTTGATTCGTCCTTATGTAGAGTACAACTCTTTTGTGTGGGGAGGCTTCCCACATACAGCTCTTTTCAACAAGGTGAAGTTAAAGGCTTCTTGTCTCATTAACTCCCCTCCTCTTACCTGTTCCCTTCAACCACTGTCTCTTCGCCGCACTGTTGCACCTTTATCTCTTTTCTATCGCTATTTTAGTGGTCACTGTTCCTTTGAACTGTCTGCTTGCATCCCTCCACCACTATGGTAGGTGCATAGCAACCGTCTATCAACAAACTTTCATCCCTTCTCTGTCCAACTCTCTAATGCAAGAGTAGACCATAACTCCCAGTCCTTTATGTTTGCAACAGGTCAACTCTGGAGCTCTGTTCCTCTGTCTGTATTTCCTACTGCCTATGACCTCCAGTCTTTCAAACAGAGTGTGCACAGGCATCTTGAACTGATGTTGAATTTGGCTTTCTGTTACCTTTATTTGTTTATTTATTTATTTATTTATCTATTTTTTAGGAAACAATCTAGCGGACTTCAGGCCTTTGGGTCCTACTTCCTTGTATAAAAGAAATATTTATCATGTCGCATATTTTCTAGTGTTCTGGAGGGTCCACGGATCTCCTCCTTCCTCCACTGCAACATTGTGTTTCTAAGTGAGAGAGAGTATGAGAGATGGAATCATATGACGGAGGTAATGAATTGGTTATACAGTGAGGATCTGGGGAGCTGAGTATGTAGAAATAAGAAGGAAAACTGAGAAATACCCGCTTTTGGTGAATTATTTTTTTATTTCAAATTTTTTGGTTATGCACGTCGAGCAGATGTGGATAAAACATTTTCTTATCTCCCTTGACTTTTAATCTCCTGGTTTTCTCTTCCCCAGCTTAATATAACTTCATCTAGTTTTATATATATATATATATATATATATATATATAAATATATATATATATATATATATATATATATATATATATCCCATTGGATCCCGGGGGTGCTGGGCGAGGCATTGCACTGGGAGGGCACTAAGCGTACCGCCCTCCGCCTATCGGCTCATAGTCGCGAAGCTCATAGGTCCCTACCCGGGGGTTCCCTACTTTATGAAGACTAAAAAAATCCCAGTTCTGTCCAATACTCTGGACACTGGGCTCCAATGGGATATATATATATATATATATATATATATATATATATATATATATATATATATATATACACATATATATCAATCAATCAATCAATCATTTCCTGTGGCACCCTCGGGGATGCATAGGGCCTCGATGAACTCACACCACCACATCCTATCTTGTGCTAACTCCTCAAGATCTCCCCAACACTCATCTCCAGCTTCCCGTCTCATTGTCCTCACCCACGTCTCTTTTGGCCTTCCTCTACCTCTCCTACCAAGTGCCACCCACCCTGGTGTACCTCGTACTATTCCCTGTCTCCTATACACATGTCCCAGCCATTTCCATCGTGAGAATCTAACATATTCATCGATCGGCTGCACTCCCGTTATTTCTCTAATTCTACTATTTAGTATCCTTTCCCACCACTTAACTCCTAATATTCTTCTAAGTGCTTTATTTTCAAACACCAAGAATTTATTTTCCATAGTCACTGTGCTGTACCAAGACTCGTGTCCATAAATTAAGATACTCCTAACCATTACCTTATAAAGTTTGATTTTTGTATGCACAGAGAAATTGTTATTATTCCAAATATTTTTAACCATTCCCATTGCCTGATTAGCCTTCTTTAACCTTTCCTCGAATTCAAAGTTCAAAGAACCATCCTTGGCTAAATAAGTACCTAAATATTTAAACCTATCAACTTGCTTTACAACCATACCTCCAATTACACATTCCTGCGCATTTTCCATATTCATATTGATTATTTCAGTTTTTCCACAATTAATAACCAAACCCACCTTGCGACCTTCACTCACCAAATAGTCCAACACTCTCTGCATCTCTTCTGGACCATCACAAATCAAAACTATATCATCTGCATAATCTAAATCCAAAAGTTTCCTGTTTTCTCCCCAAAGTATACCTGCACCGGTTTCTGTTCCAACGCGTTTCATAATGTAATCAATGACCAATATAAATAGTAAAGGCGATAGAACACCACCTTGAATTACTCCGGACTTGACTTCAAACGAATCACTCAGACAACCATCAACCATCACTTTACAAAATGTGTCCTCATGCATGTTCATAATGACCCTCACAAACTCCTCTGGTATTCCGTAATGTCTCATGATCTTCCCCATAGTCTCTCTCGAAACACTATCAAAAGCCTTTTCAAAATCAACAAAACAAAGACTTAACGGTACTCTCATTTCATTAACTTGCTGCATCAAATGCCTAACTATAAAGATCTGATCATTGCAACCACGTCCCTTTCTAAACCCAGCCTGTTCATCCCTCAGAATACCCTCAACCACCGGCTCCAACCTATTTAACAACACTCTACTGAAAACTTTCAAAGCTATCGGTGACAAAGAGATTCCCCTCCAATTACCACATTCACTCAGGTCTCCCTTCTTCGGAACTTTAACAATTACACCATTCTTCCAAACTGATGGTAGTAACCCCGTCACCCATATCTTATTGAATAGCTTGGTCAAGATCATTATTAATCTATCCCCCTCCACTTTAAACATTTCCGGAAATAAACCATCCTCCCTGGTGCCTTATTATTCTTTAACTGTTTTACTGCTTTCTCCACTTCTGCAAGCCTCAACTCTCCTGTTTCTATATTTAAATCTTCCTGAGCAGACGGTATATCCTCTTCTGGTGGTATTGGTCTATTAAGAACTGTCTCAAAATGCTCTTTCCATCTATTTTTAATATCTCCATCTTTGGTCAATAAATTTCCTTCCCTGTCTCTAACTGGTATTTCCTTGCGTTTACCTGCATTACCACTCAGTTCTCTAATCGATTCATATGCTATTCTTTGACTCTGTCCATCATTTTTGTTTATTAAGATTTCAGTCTCTGCAACCTTTCCATCCACACATCTTCTTTTATCTCTCCTAGCTAACCTTCTTACTTCTGAATTCAAACTCCAGTACGCAGCTCTTGCTAATTCAATCTCTTGTTCATCAACGCATTGCATCTCACTCCTCAATTTAGCCTCACCTCTCTTTTTTATCATATCCCACGTTTCCTCTGATATCCATTTCTTTCTCCTGAATCTATGTCTCCTTCCAATCGTACATTCAGCAGTCTCATGCAAAACTTTGTTCACATCCTCCCACATCTCATCTACATATATATATATATATATATATATATATATATATATATATATATATATATCAGGGTTCATCAAAGAACGGGTAGCGACCCAATCCTAGGTCACATGCTTTTGTTCATTGGGTCGCCATGTCGTAAGCAGATATATAAATAATAGGTGAAATGCATTAAGCATAACAACAACAGCAACAACAACAATAATCATCATCATCATCATCATCATCATCATCATCATCAACATCACAGTAGTAGTCCACAAGTAGTCATACATATAGGAGAGAGAGAGAGAGAGAGAGAGAGAGAGAGAGAGAGAATGTGGATAGGAGGGAGAGACAGGACTTGTACGTGTTCAGAAATAATCTCTCGCCACAGGTGGCAGAAACGAACTTATCCCTACTTAAGTTTGTACTGCGGGGGGGGGGGGTGAACGTTGTCTCTTTTTTAGTCATACGTTATGCCGAACCCTTTGGCAGAATGAATCTATTTGTTATAAGATGTAAAGTCGCTCCTCAGTCATCAAGTACGTGTGCATCTAATAAATATACTCAGGCAGAGAGACATGTGTCGAGCGTGGGAGAGGCCTCACCCTAATCAGCCTCCTCTTCTGGGTCGCCTGCCAAAAAAGAAGAAAGTTAAGTCATAGACAAGGCAGTACAGCGATGAATTTTTGAAGTATGGCTTTATCAGGTGTGAACAGGAAAAAGGAGAACCAAGGTCACAGTGTGTGATGTGCAGTGAAGTTCTTGCAAATGAAAGTTTGAGACCATCAAAATTATAGAGATGTCTTGAAATAAAGCATGCTGACCTCGTTGGAAAACCAGTTGAGTATTTCCAGAGTGAAAAGGAGCAAATGAAGATGTCAGTGAAAATTCTCAGTAAAGCAGCCACTCCTAACCACAAAGCACAACTGGCATCATATTTAGTTTCCTATCGCTTTGCAAAAGAAAATGTACCTTATACGTACGGTGATAAACTTATTCTCCCATCCGCTGTGGACATAGTGAGTGCGGTTCTTGATGAGAAGTCAGCAGACAAGATCAAATGTGTCCCTCTCTGTGATACAACAGTGTCACGGGGGATAAGTGATACTGTAGAAAAATAAGAATTTCAGCTGGTGTCACGTCTACAGTCTGATGGAAAATTTGCTGTTCAGCTTGACGAAAGTACTTACATATCTAACTGTGCAATACTCTTGTTTTATGTGAGATACATATGGAAAGATGACTTCTTGGAAGACTTGCTCTGTTGCTTAACCTTACCTACACATACATCGGGATCAGAGATAAGGTGTTGAATGACTGTGTAGTTGGAAAATGCAAACTGAACTGGGCCAACTTCAAAGGAAGCACAACTGATGAACCAGGAAACATGACTGGTAAAAACAGTGACTAATATATCAGAGGCAACTGGTAATGACATTACTAGGAAGCATTGCTTCATCCACCGTGAAGAGCTGGCTGCCAGAGGTATTCCAGAGACTCCCAGAGGTGTTCTGAATGAAATGGCGAAAGTTATCAACACAGTCAAAGGAAGTTCACTTAACAGTCGATTGTTTAAACATATGTGCCTGGAGATGGGAGCTGATCATTCACACTTGTTGTATTATACGGAAGTTCGGTGGCTTTCCCGTGGCAGAATTTTAACAGGGGTTTATGAGCTAAGGATGGAGATTCATACTTTCCCTTCTGGAGAAAAAATCCAGCATGGCTGACTTGTTTTGCAATGATGAGTGGATCCTGAAGCTTTCGTATTTAGCAGACATTTTCTCAAAGCTAAATGAACTTAATCTGAAGCTGAAAGGGAAAGAAAACAATGTATTTTGACACAGCGATGAAGTAAAAACATTTAAGAAATCAATAATGCTGTGGCAAGCTAGACTAGGAGTTGATCGCCCTGTTTACTACATGTTCCTAACACTTTTGCAGCATGTTGAAGAACACAGCATCAGTGATGGAAATCTGAAGAAAATGCGATATACAGTTGCACCTTCATTCTATGTCGGCAAGTTTTGAACAGTACTCTCCTAAAGAAAAGTTAAAGATATAAGAGAAAAACACTGGGTAAAAGGCCCTTAAACTTTTGAAAACCAGAGGCTGTTGTAGAGCTAAACCTGATCAAGAAAATGAGCTTCATCATTAATAAGTGATACATCATTAAGAATCACGCACAAGTCATCATCTCTGTCATCATTTTGGATGTTTCCAAGGAATATCTAGATGGCAAGTATCTTGCTTTTGATATCTTTTACAACTACATACTTGTGTGAAGCTGGTTTCTCAACTCTGACAAACCTAAAAAACAAAGCATGAAATCAGCTCAGTCCCTCAACCAACGTGCGTGTGGCGTTATCCTCCAGCCAGTCAGACTGGGCCATGATAACTGGTAACAAGCAGGCACACCTGGCACACTGATCAGGTAACTACATACTATTTTTCTCTGCATAGTTGCAATTTACACAGTACTTCTACATATTTACCAGCCACGGTAGCGAAGTTGGTATTGTTTTCAATGTGTGTGTGTGTGTGTGTGTGTGTGTGTGTGTGTGTGTGTGTGTGTGTGTGTGTGTGTGTGTGTGTGTCCACAATAACTTCTCAATTCCTCAAGATAACGTCACAAAATTTCATAGGTGAGTATTAGGGAAAAAGAGCGATCAAGAGTTCGAAATTGGAGAAAGTAGGTCAAGGTCTGTCTGTCTATTACAATGATAACTTCGCAACCGCTCAAGATATTATCACCAAATTTTACAGGTGTTTAGTAAGGATGAAAATCTCCTAAGAGTATTGTTTTCAGTTTGTCTGTCTGTGTGTCTGTTAGCACGATAACTTCGCAACTGCTCAAGATATCATCACAAAAGTTTACAGGTGTGTAGTAGGGATGAAAATATTCTGCGATTTCGAAATTGGTGCAAGTAGGTCAAGGTTTGTGTGTTTGTTACCACGATAATTTTGTAACTGCTCAAAATAATATAACAAACTTTTACAGGTGTGTAGTAAGGATGAAAATCTCCTACGATTTCGAAATTGGTGAAAGTAGGTCATGTAATAATAATAATAATAATAATAATAATAATAATAATTATTATTATTATTATTATTATTATTATTATTATTATTTACTTTCCTTGGAAGGGATATATATCTGGCCCTGAGCCTTGCATGCTTTTTATCATTCGTCATAAAACCTACAATTACAAAGTCTTACACAATCTAAACCCTCCTCTAATTTGAACGTGGAACTGGTGGCGTGCAGCACAGTGTATCAGTGGCATCCTCCCACAGGTTCGCTGCTAGAAGCAGGTTTTATAATGATCTCAACACACACACACACACTCTCAACACACACACACACACACACACACACACACACACACACACACACACACACACACACACACACACACACACACACACACACACCTCGCCCCTTTACTTACCTTACATTCTTCAGTCCTAAACTGGTATGTCTTCCACATTTTTCACTCTTGTCATCAACTGGACCTGGCCTGATTATCTCCTCGTGTGCTTCAGGAATGCTACATATACAGTTGTTAGCTTTTCCTATAATGAAGATATTCAATAAATCATCGAAAGTAGAGTACCAAACAAATGGAAGTTCGCTAATATAACACCTTTATTTTGAAGGGGGAGGAATAAAAAACGCACCACAAATTACCGTTCAATCAGCCTAACGTCTGTACTAAGCAAAATATTTGAAAAAAATGTTAAAGTCAAAATTACCTTATTCATTAAGAACCATTATCTTATAACGTATATTCAGCACGGGTTTTGTAATAATAGATCATGCCAACAAATTTGCCTGAATTAAACACACACACACACACACACACACACACACACACACACACACACACACACACAATGGGAAGCAAAAATACCGTCGGATGTTATCTACCAGCTTTTCCAGAAGGCTTTTGATAATGTCCCCCATTAAAGACTTCTAGAAAAACTAAAATCCCACTGCCACTCTAACAAATTATGTTCATGGACTGGTGACTGGTTACCAAATGGCAAGCAGCGTGTAGTGATAAATGGCGAATCATCAGAGCGAGTAGATGCAACAAATGGAGTTCCTCAAGGGTAAGTTTTAGGACCATTTCTTTTCACCGTTTTCATTAATGATCTAGAAAATGGACTCGTTTCTAAGTTAGTGAAATTGCAGACTGCACGAAAATTGGAGACAGAGTAATTACTAAAGTGAACTGTGAATCTACTCAAAATCGACCTACAGTAGATACGTTAATAAATGGAACGAAAAATGACAGGTGAAATTTAGTGTAGATTAATTTAAGGAAATTCACCTCGGCAAAAAACACGAGATAAAGTCACTGCATCTTAGGCATAGCGGTAGGTGGTGGTGACCATCATCCGCTCACTTGATGTAGTGCTGCCTACTTCTGCCTTAGCCTTTATCATTCTTTTTCTGCGTCTGCCCTCCTCTCCTCCTATATCTCCCATCTTTCCTGTCATTTCTTATTGCTTTTCTTTCCTTTACAGGTGGTTTTACATTGAGTGACAAGCCATATGGTTTCCTGGAAGTCAAGAAACCATTTTCAAAGCTGGGTGGTAACCATATAACCAAACCATACGTGCTCCCTACGTCAACAAGTGGATTGGTGAAGGGTTAGTGCCCCTCCCCGTAAAGCAAATAACTCAAAGTCAAATGGCCACCCCTTAGGGGATTGTGGAGTCTGGCAATAGATAGATGGATAGATCTTAGGCATCCCGCTAACGGAAGTAAAAGACGAGAAAGATGCAGGGTTATTATATGTAACGACCTCAACAACTAAAAACATTGTATGGGTGTTATAACATTCAGTAACAAGAGAAACAAATGCTCTTCTTTATCGCAGGGAACTTCGGTCATAAAACGCCTGTTAGTATCGTTAAGCTTTATGCATCATTAGTTAGACCTCACCTAGAATACTGCGTGAAGAACTGATCCTCGAATCTTATTAAGGACGAAGAGAAACTCGAGACAGTGCAAAGCAGAAAAAAAAAATGGTCACATCACTACGAATTTTACCCTAAGAAGCGCAGCTAAAGAAATTAAATATATTTGTCTCTAAAAGGGAAGGTTTAGAGGAGCTATAGGGCAAATATTAAAAATTCTAAAAGTTGACGGTGTTAGAAACAATACTTTGAAGTAAAGAAGGATACCGTGACTAAAAATATTGGCACGAAACTCAAAAACGAAACTCAAAAACAAGAGCTGCAGCACCATTGGAATAAGATATTATTATATTCGCGTAACAGAACAATAGAATGAACTACCAGCAACAGTAGATAGTACAAAAACTATTGATACTTTAAACTTCGGGTCGACAAATATTTCGACACTAACGATTATACCTAACTTAGCGATGTTTATTTCCAGATTGAAGTGTATGACGACGACAGTGAGGCTTTTTGCTTAATTATGAGAACAATCGGCGATAGTATATGCTGTTTGTTTTACAAATATTTAGATTAGAGATTACATAGTGAAATGTTCCTCTTCTGCCTCTCCTATAATAATTTTCCCATGCTTATTCTTTTTAACAATCATGATGTTTTACTCTTCTTCCTGCCTGTTTAACCAGATGGTGTATTGGATGGGGAAGCCTTTCTCTTTCCTATGTTCTTTACTCTTTTTGGTTAGATCTTAGCAGATTTAGCTTATTTTTGCAACTGATATTCTCGTTATGGGCCATTAGGCTTCCTATTACCTGTTCGTCTCATATACTCCCATGTACAGTACCCCTACCATCCTCTCTCATTCTACCATCTACCATCCTCCCTCACCATCTGACATACAGCATCCAGCTCTGACAGCAGCCCTTCCCACCCACCACCATCCCTCCACCACCCTCCGCCATCTACTCGTTCTCCTTCACTCCCTCCCTACCATCTCTCTCTTTTTCTTAATTCCCACCACCTCTCTCTCTTCCTTATTTCCAACCACCTCTCGCCTTCATGACTCCCTTGGCTCCCTCTCTTGCCATTCTTCCTTCATATTACCTTCTCTCTCACCTCTGATCACCTGCTTCCATTTCCTCTAATTCAGTTGCTTCTTCGCCCAGATTCACTTGCTTTGTTCGTCATCTGTATTTAATGAATATTTAGCTTATGAAGAACGTACTACCAGCACTCATTCAGAATGTCCGAGAGGACGATGAGCCCACACTGTGATGGACATGTAAAGAGGGTACTTGCAGGAACAACTTCCATATTCTTATATATCTTTGCACCCTGTCTGTTCTATCTATACAGATCATAGCACATCGGTAGAGAGGTGGCCTGCAGTCCTAATGGACCCAGGATCGAATCCCGGCTGGGACAGGGAACAGTTTAAGGATTTGAATTTCCTAAAAAGCAGAGTTTCCTGATCTACCAGATGACCCGCCGGCATGTCGTAAAAATACCCCCTCTAATACTAGTACACCAGTCCCATATGAGACAGCCCTAGCATGTATTCAATATGGCTGGTGGGTGTCAGCACCAAAATCGTGACATGTGGAGGTGTAGGAGGACTACTGGGCCTTGGGATAGGTCACTGCCCCCAAGCCCTGAAGCCTTTGCCCAGAGTCGGACATGTTAAAAAAAATAAATAAATAACCAATACAATACTTCCATTTTCACGTGCACAACTCTCCGTACGGATATCTCTTCCCAAGTCGTTCTTCACCAGTGTGGGGAAGGGCTATTGCTGGCTGTAACTCTTTCCGAGAAGGTCCAGACCTGCAGTGGCTCTAATTATGGACACATAGCTAAAGATGTCTTCTTCTCTTCCATCTTTCTTTTAATTTCCCCTTCCTTCCCCTTCCTTCTATCTGTTTTACTTTTCTCCCGTATTTTCGTCAATCTTTTCTTTCATTTTCTGTAGCCTGGGCCTTTTTGTTATTGTCTTTCCTCTGTCTTTCATCTCACAGCATTTCCTCCTTCCCACACATCGTTACATATCTGTTTCTCCGCTCCCTTCCTCCTTCTCTCCCACACTTCTCCCCTCCCCGCCCCTTCCTCTCTCTCTCTCTCTCTCTCTCTCTCTCTCTCTCTCTCTCCCCGCCACGAGTCTTTCCCTCCTTCTCTCCCCATCTCTGTCTCTCCACTCCTCCCACATCTCTTCCTCTCCCTCCTTTCCTCATACAACTTCCTACCTTTTTCCCTTCCTTCCCCCACACCTCCCTCCCATCCTCTCATACTTCCCTCCCTTCCTTCCACATCTCTCTCCTTCTCCCTCTCCCTTCCCTTCTTCCGTCCTTTCCCTTCTCCCCAGACATCTCGACTTCTCTTCCTTCTTTTCTCCTACACCTCTCCTCCTTCTTACCTTCCCCCTACGTCTGTCCTCCTCCTTCCCTCCCTTCCTTCCACACCTCCCTTCTTCCCTATCGTCCATTCACACATCGTCCCTCTCATACCCCTCCTCACCTTTTCCTCTCCCTCGCATCTTCCTGCATCTTTCCTTCCTTCTAAGAGGACCACATTCAGCATAATGAACGTAGCCCTGTAGTGCAGGGGAGGGAGAGGGAGGGGGAGTACACCCTTTTAAGATGCGTGTTGTATAATTATGGTAGCACTAACCCATTAGTCCAAGGACTTTTTTTGTTTCTTTTACTACCTCTGACGATTTTATTCAGCTTAGAGGCAGAAATCAAGCGGTGAAGGGGTTAACGGAGAGTGTTTTTAACCACGGCACTGCACCTGGTTGATTCTCGAAAGTTAACAGAATAGTATGGAGTAACAAAGAATAAGCTAGGATAATACGTCATCGGAGAGAGAGAGAGAGAGAGAGAGAGAGAGAGAGAGAGAGAGAGAGAGAGAGACAGAGTACCCTCAGTTAGTGTTTAGCCGGCTTAGGGGACTTGAAAGTAAAGCACCAACACCTGTTACTCTCTGATGTATACAAGTGGTTTTATGTGTGTGTGTGTGTGTGTGTGTGTGTGTGTGTGTGTGTGTGTGTGTGTGTGTGTGTGTGTGTGTGTGTGTGTGTGTGTGTTTTGGGTTTAGGTTCTCCAACAAGTATCGTTACAAATGCTATACACAAATACCATCACAAAACTAACATACAGTACTCCTACACAGGCATTTTTGCTTGTATATATGTATTAGTGTCGTCCCTTTTTCTCTGTGTAGGTCTTTGTGTGTATGTGTGTGTGTGTGTGTGTGTGTGTGGTATCACACACACACACACACACACACACACACACACACACACACACACACATGCATACGTAATCTTTATGTTCGTCTGTCTGCGTAGCTTCTTATGTCTGTGTGTTAGCTTCTTTGAACGGGTAAATGTTTGTTTTCTATTGGGTTATGTTCGTATAAAAAAGATCCCCCGCATATCTTTACACACATACCATCAGAAGACTCTCTCTCTCTCTACAGAGAGAGAGAGAGAGAGAGAGAGAGAGAGAGAAAGAGGGGGGTACATTCAACCACACATATCCCTTGACCTGTTTTCGTTCCGTTTGTTTGTCCTTCTGTCACCACTGAGAGTCCCTGACAAGTATTTGTTTGCATAAGATGGCCAGCTTAACCCATCCACTGCGTAGGGTTAATCTTCTGAATAAATGTTTTAGGAAATTTACTAGTGTTCATCTACTTCATAATCATTTTACTTGGCCTAAAATTGGCTTCCCTCCGCCTTCAAGGCTGAGATGTGACAGAAGATTAACACTGGATTACCGTGTCAGCCACGAAGAAGTAATAAATAAGCGATATACAGATGTGCTACTATCATTTTCTACTATTTAGCTACACAACAGAAGCTGGAAAATGACGAAAATCTTGGTCAAGAGTAAAAAGAGTTAACAATACTACGGCTCTACATCCTTTCTATTGCATTTTCTTCGCGACTAGGGTCGTAAAATTAGAGTTAATCTCTTGTTACATCTGAAAAGTACGGAAGCGTGTTGTGATTTATATGCCTAGCATTAGAACGCTGGAGGCACCATAAATTTTGAAATATGCGACCGAAGAAGCTGATAACAGCTTTCCTCCAGCGCATCGCTACCGACAAAGGTTGTTGCACCATACACAGTGCACGTACACCAGTGTTATGATTTAGATGTTTATCAGTCCACAGTCAGGTCTACAGCCCACTCCGAAATGACAGATACTTTCTGTTCATTTTCACATCCATCGTGCCAAGGTGCTATTTATTTATTAATTCATTTATTTTTTGTGAAACTGTACACCAAAGGACATCTTATTATTTCGTTTTTCTGTAGGTTTCACCAGACGCTTTACATCGCTTTAGGAAGGACGTCTGGTAGTGGAGGGGATACAAGCAAATTCAGTTAGCCATTTTAGTGAGTGATGTCTGGCCTTAGCTGAATGAAATATTTGGGTACCGGTACCAAGAAATGTCGAACAGCAAGAATAAAGTAAAAAAAGACGTTCACTGGGTGAGGAGGTTAACTCTCACACCTTTTCTTTACACTTCACACTGTGTCGTACTCTGAAGGTTGTATAAAGTCATAGCATTTTACAGCAGTTACCATTTCTTTCAGTGGAACCTTTCACGACGAAATGAATATAAATTTATCTCACGGTAGCAAGGACTGTACAGTATATATATCATCATCATCATCAGCCGTTTGAGTATCCACTGCAGGACCGGCCTATCCCGACCGAAGTCGGGGCGATAGAGCCAATGTATCTCTACCAAGTGGCTTAGGCTGTCTGGTAGAGATTGTACAGTATGTAGGGTGAGAAGTGCTTGTAAATGTAATTGTAGTGTTGGAATGGCTTTGGATGTGTGTGTAGTCTGTGAACCAAGTGTAATCGGCCCGCGCAAGCCGACTGGGTGCAAGCATACTTTACAGTAAGCGACACTGGTTCAACCACAGCACCCCCTGTATCTGCCAATGCAGTACGTGGCCGAGTGAACACAACTAAAGTTTATTACCCTGGCGGGGCGCGAACCTTGGTCCACCCGTGTACGAAACGCACACTCTACCACTGTACCATAGAGGTTTATATATATATATATATATATATATATATATATATATATATATATATCCACGCTCACAAAGTAGTCAAAGGGCCGAATATTTGATTTTGCCCTGTGACCTCGACCTTCGACATATTAAGTTCAATATCAAAGTACTTCATTCCTGCCTAACTCTGAGCCCATCAGTCAACATTGGTTCAAATCAGGTCGAAACTTTCTGAGTTGACTTTGCCCAGTGACCTTCACATTTGACCTTTCCCTGTGACTTTGGCCTTTGAATAATTATTCTCAAAATAAAATGTTTTCATCCTGGTTTTGAGATTAATCATTCTAAAAAGTTTAATCTGTATCGGATAAAAAATTTAAAGTGACCTTGCCGTGTGACCTTGACCTTTGACCTGTTGTTCTAAAAAAACAATAATGCGTCTTTGTGTGTGAGCCTTGTCTCATCACCCTAGTTTAATCCACATCAGGTCAGAAATGTTCATTAATTTCCTTCATACACAGCCACATGAGTTGACTTTGACCTTGTCCTGTGCCAGTGACCTTTGCCTGATTATTGTTAAAACTACTCCCTTCGTTCCTGCCTAACCCTTAACCCTTCCATCAAGATTTGTTTCAATGCGATAAGAACATTTGACATGACTTTACCTGTGACCTTGACCTTAGACTGATTTTCCTTAAAATTGGATCCTTTTATTATTGCCTTACCCTCAACTGTTCCATAAAGTATGGCGAAATTTGGATAAAAAATTTAAGTTGATTTTGCTTGATCATCATTTGACCTAGCCCTGTGACCTTGACCTTTGACCTATTGATCTAAAAAGTCTTCTCATTAGCTAACCCTCAACCGTTCCGCCAGTTTTGGTGTAAATTGGATTCAACTGTCTGAACTCTTTGTCCACACACACACACACACACACACACACACACACACACACACACACACACACACACACACACACCAATTAAAAAAAAAAAAAAAAACGCGGATTTTTCGCAAGCACGGGTAAAAAAAACAGGCCCTGTACGGGTTCTAATACTTTTTATACCCCTTCTGTATGAAAGATTTCTCCAAGCGGAATAAAATTTTCCTGCGGCAGCAAGAGTCACCGTACATTAAGAGATATTAGAGAAAACTTACAGCCTTTATACAATGAGAAAATTCCCTAAGCTAATTAGAAAGAACTCAGATAGAACATACCTCCTCCAATGCCATTGCCTTTAAAAAGGATTCGGATCCGGATCCGAATCGGATCAGCCCCCAAATTTAATGAATTCTTTCTTCGTGCATGGCCCACCTTTCCACAAAATTTCATTGATATTCACTGAGAACTTTTGGTGATATTGTGCGGGATACTCCGGATCCGGTCCCAAATTTAATCATTTCCATAGCCCGTGGTTCACCCTCCTACAATATTTAATCAAAATCCGTTCATAACTTTTTGAGTAATCCCGCTAACAGACAGATAAACAAACAAACAAACAAACGCCGGCTAAAACATAACCTTCTTGGCGGAGGAAAATATAATAGTCTCGGGGTAACAGTACTTTAATAGAGACGGCGTGACGGTAAAAGAAGGATGAAGATTAAGATGGACGGGTAGTTAAGCGTTTAATATGGGTGTGTGTGATGGTCGTAGGTTATCATTTAGTTTAGCGCCGGAGAGAGAGAGAGAGAGAGAGAGAGAGAGAGAGAGAGAGAGAGAGAGAGAGAGAGAGAGAGAGAGAGAGAGAGAGAGAGAGAGAGTACTCTTACCTCTCTACTTGCTTTTACCGCACGTGATCCCTTCCCTCTCATCCCAGCCCCCCCAACGCCTTATTCTTTTTGCCACAAATGACTTCATAGCACCTCTTTATTAGCGATTCTTTTTTGCATTTAATATAATAGGATTTCCTTGTGTGTGTGTGTGTGTGTGTGTGTGTGTGTGTGTGTGCATCGGTTTATTGTCGACGTAGTTTGCATCACACGGGCGCGTCCACACGTGTACTCGAACATGTATTGACAACACAACTGGCAAAATGTTTAGACACATGCATGCAGCAGTACGAGTATTTGGACAGATGTATGGAAACATCTTTCAGTGCAGCTCCGAACTTACTGGCAACCGAGGTACAGTCGCGGCACATAGTACTTAACTAGGGTGTAAGGGAAAGTCAATGCCACCACAGGCCTGCAGTGCGTCGGAACACGTTCCCTTACTCCCCCTGCCTCCTTCCTCATCACCCCCTGCAGGGGGTGTAAGGGAAAGTATTCCGACATACTGCAGCCCTGTGGTGGCATTGACTTTCCCTTACACCCTGGTCAAGGACTATGTGCCGCGACTGTACTGCGATAAGTGTGTCCATACAAGGCAGCTGAGACTTCATGGTGTTGCCAACATAATCTGGACGCTGCTGTTCCGAGCATGTTTGCAGCTTGTTCGTTACTGCGTTGTTTCCATGTTGCCAGCACTTGTTCCTGCACATGTGTGGATGCTACTAGATATCACCTCTCTCAAGCCAGGAACGTCAATGTTTCATTCTTACTACTACCAAGCGATTTTATTTAGTTTTTGATGCTACCGAGGGAAGGCTTCAGGTAGAGGCACCAATATGACCTGGTGGTGGAACTGCTCGGTTAGACAAACGTCCCTCAGTCCCCTTTCTATCCTCCTAAATCAGGGTGGTGGACTGCTGAAGGACAGCTTGTCTACATTCCAGCGCGTTCACGTTCGGATGTGAATGTTGCATCTACTGCTACTTTTATTCAGAGTAGGAAAATGCCCTAACTGTGAGAGGGTTAACAGTGGGTTTATGAGATCTCTCCAATTTAATAGGGTAGATCTTGAGTTGAATAAAGTACTTTGGGTATAGCAGGCATGATATGGAAATTACATCCACGGGCTGAAGAGATTCAAGGTGTAAAGTGTAAGATGAATCGCTGAAGAAAAAGTGTCACAAATTTCCAAAGCGATTTAAATTACATACCTGCGTCCATGTCCGTCGCGGTTTTTAGTGTAATCACCTTTCGATTTTTTGTGGGTTTCTTTGCTGGTTGCTACCTAAGTTGTGCAGATGATGTAGCTTGTTGTACGTACGTCATCCCTTCACTGCCATGAGGGTGCTGTGGAGGGACACCTTCATGTGGTGACAACGATATGACCGGGTGGTGGAGCTGCCCGTACACCCAAAAGTCCCTCACCCTCCTCCTTATCCTCGAAAAGGAGGATGTTAGACTGCAGCAGGAAAACAGCTTCAGCCTTCACTTCACTGGGTTCACGTAGTATGTTCACATATAATTTATTTTTGTTCTTTGTAGCGGCGTTTACGTGACAGAACATTAATTTTTTCCCTCTTCTTCATGTCAGCAACATCCACCTCACTCAACCCCTATTCTCTTTTCCTTATCCCCAGTCAAACCACTGATACCCATTATTATGCAGACAACAGCAATTAACATAAAAGCCTCACCCAGCATTCCCCCAGCCTGCAGAAAAAAATCTTCCCAGTCGATCACTAATACGTCATATCTTTACGAAAGGAAACCTAAGTATAATGTGTTGTTTGGTTCATTGCTGTCTTACACTGTCAGGAAGGTCGGCGTATCATATTACAAAAAATACGTCGCCTCCCAGCTGTTATATTACATTACAAGCCCAATTTTATCTGAGAATTGTGCATGAACACGAGAATGATGAACCAGAAGAATGGGGAGAGCCAGGGGTACATGGTTATAAACATTCGATCACCAGTAAATGGCGACGCATGAATACATAAACTGCAAATGGCAACAAATCTGTTAAATTTACGGGACTGCTTGTGGACGTAACAGAACATAACTGTGCATCAGAGACACAAAAGACTGGGAAAAATGACAAAGGTTTCTCTATATCGCCCCCTACACATTAGTAATACCATGTCTGGGCACAGCAGAGCGAGCGAAAATGAATGACAGTGAAAGAGACAGAGATGGAAAAATGAAAGGGAAAAGAAATCCAACCCTGAGAGATCGGGAAATAGATGATATACATAAGTTAGCAGGATAGATAGATTACTAGACCGAGAGTGAAATGGGAGAGATGAGAAGGGGTGTGTTATATAGAAACGCAGATCACTAAATTATCTGATAGTTGTTCATATTAATTGCGTGTTGCATTTCTGTGGGCCCGAAGACAGTGTCGCATACTCCTTGCCATGTACAGCAGATTCTTCATTGTGCGATGATAACAGAATTTGCAGCCACTCTGTTAGACAACGATCCAATAACCCGGTTGTCTTAAGCTGCAAATCGTTCCTTCAACACATATAGGACTAACTTGCACTTCTTCAAGCCGGTTTTCCCTACTTACCTACTTCCCTGCTTTCTTACTTTTCTACCTACGTTACCTTCCTGCCTTCCTCTCGACTTGGCTACTTCCTTACCTTCCTTCCCTAACCACCCGACGCACTACCTACCTTCAGGCCTCCCTACATCTCTATCTATCTCCCAGCCGACCTCCCCACTTACCTTCTTGCTTATTTCCCTACACATGCCATCCTTCCTTGATGGCCACCTGCCTATCTACCTCCATCTACCTACTTGTCTACCTACCTACGTCTCTAAATACCCCCCACCCACCTACCTTCCTTTATTCTTGCCTGTCATCCTCCCAGCCGACCTGCCTGCATAAATCTTTGCCTATTTGCCTGCCTTCCTCCCTTCCTGCATACCTACCTACTTAAGCACCTGACTTCCGACTTGCCTACCTACTTTCTACGCTATCCACATCTTTTCCTGCCTCCCTGGTGACCTCCCTGCCTGCTTCCGTATCTACCTCCCTGCTCACCTTCCTTTCTGTTCATCTGCCTACTTACCTCCCTACCCACGTCCCGATCTACCTAGGAGCCTTCCTACCTACCTACCTCCATGCCTATCGAAGTACCTACTCCCCTATCTCCCTGTCTGTTCACCTGCCTATCTACTTCCCTACTCACCTCCCTCTCTACCTACTAGTCTACCTACTTATCTACCTACCTTTCTACCTACCTCACTGCTTGCTTCCACCATCTTATGGGTAGCAATAAGGGCGCGATTTTAATTTTTTAGCAGCTTTACAGTTTCTGGTCGGTTTTATCAAAATTGTGATGGGAACAGAAGTTACTGCATTCTGAATGCCCTTTCCAATGATGCCAACGTTATGCCTATGGTCTTGTAAATAAATACCTTTTTTTTTTTCAGTATGACCTTACGGATGCTCTGAGTGTGTCGATCACTTCAGCGAGGGCACACTATCAGGTAGAGAGGAAAATTAGACTCCTCAGTCGTCAAAATTGGTCCATAATTGCGGCTACTAGAAAACGGACAGACGGATTGACGTACGGACGGAAAACTATGCTCCAGGCCCAAGCTTGCTAAGGTTCTCGACGCCGTCTTCATGAAACAGTCTGATATTTGAATGTATCGTCGTAACTATTTTAGCAGTTCCATCGTATAAAAACAAAGGGACAAAAAAGTCACAATAGTAGAAGACATTCCCTCATTTTCTTCCTTCGGAAATGATAGAAACAGGAATGCTGGCTAGAGGTTGGTGTATAAGCATATACAGTCTTTACTGTCATGAAGAATTTTCAAAATCATCTGTTTTCTTTTTTGTAAAGCAAACAAAATAAAAACGTATTAGAGGAGCAGACAAAGGCACTCGAAAAAATATAATCTCGTTACCAACTGACGATGACATTTAGCAAAGTGAAAACCTTGACAGGTGAAAAGATAATGTGGGTAACTTTTTCAGTAACTGTTAACTTTTCTCCCAAAGACGGTGAATAAAACCCACACTTGTAGACGAAGAATATAATTACCAAACAGTTTCGGTGGACACTGCCACCATCTTCAGTGGTCAAGATAGTGAGGGGGAGTGACATACTGACTATACAAGGGTTCCTTTTTATGCGTGTGTGTGTGGAAGGGTGGGGTAAAGGTGAGGTGGGGTGGGGTAGATTGTAAGCGGGGATTAACCCAAGGGGGATTTTGGGGGGGACATTACCGGACAGGTCAGGTGTAATTCCTATCTGACCTTACCTGTGTCGTAGCAGGAAGGGACATTTCCACTAGGGACCTCATTATAGGATCTAGCTTGTACATACCTTCACTAAGGTTGAAATTCTCGTATTTCTGGATACACATGGCTTTAATAATCTTTCGTTTCCGAAAGTCATGACTTCTGTACAATAGATGGCTACCTTGCCAGTCAATTCTGTGGTTGGCTTCACAAACATGGTTAAATATTGCATTATTTAAATTACATGTTCTTATGGCATACTTGTGTTCCTTAATCCGTGTTTCCAAACTGCGACCTGTTTCTCCTATGTAAACTAGTTCACAATCTTTGCAAGGAATTTTATATATGCCTGCTTCTGAATATGTTGTACATTTGTTCTTTACTAACATTGCTCTGATGGTGGAGGTATACCTAAATGCTATATTTACATCACTACTGTAACCTATTAACTTTAACATATTCAAGTCTGCAACATAAGGCAAAGTGAGGAAACGTTTCTTTTCTGTGGTGGGGTCTTTAGGTACGTAGTAAGATCGCCTAGCTTGAAGGTATGCTTGTTTAATGAACCATTTGGGATACCTTAAGTTTTGGAAGATTTCCCAAATGAGATTATTTTCTTCTTGTATATGTTCTGGACTGCATATTCTAAGGGCTGTAAGGAACATTGATGAGATAACAGACAATTTTGTGGCAGACTGATGATACGAAAAATAATGAATGAACAAGTTACAATTGGTTGGTTTCCTATACACCTTAAAGCTAAGTGAATGATTTTGCTTCATCACCAGCACATCAAGAAAGGGAAGAACACCCCCGTTCTCCCACTCAACTTTGAATTTAATGGAGGGAGCAAGATTATTTAGGTGTGTGAAAAACTCGTCAAAATTATCAAGTGCTGAAGGCCAAAATGAAAATATGTCATCAACATAACGAAACCATACCTTCAAGCTAGGCGATCTTACTACGTACCTAAAGACCCCACCACAGAAAAGAAACGTTTCCTCACTTTGCCTTATGTTGCAGACTTGAATATGTTAAAGTTAATAGGTTACAGTAGTGATGTAAATATAGCATTTAGGTATACCTCCACCATCAGAGCAATGTTAGTAAAGAACAAATGTACAACATATTCAGAAGCAGGCATATATAAAATTCCTTGCAAAGATTGTGAACTAGTTTACATAGGAGAAACAGGTCGTAGTTTGGAAACACGGATTAAGGAACACAAGTATGCCATAAGAACATGTAATTTAAATAATGCAATATTTAACCATGAATTGTGAAGCCAACCACAGAATTGACTGGCAAGGTAGCCATCTATTGTACAGAAGTCATGACTTTCGGAAACGAAAGATTATTGAAGCCATGTGTATCCAGAAATACGAGAATTTCAACCTTAGTGAAGGTATGTACAAGCTAGATCCTATAATGAGGTCCCTAGTGGAAATGTCCCTCCCTGCTACGACACAGGTAAGGTCAGATAGGAATTACACCTGACCTGTCCGGTAATGTCCCCCCCAAAATCCCCCTTGGGTTAATCCCCGCTTACAATCTACCCCACCCCACCTCACCTTTACCCCACCCTTCCACACACACACGCATAAAAAGGAACCCTTGTATAGTCAGTGTGTCACTCCCTCTCACTATCTTGACCACTGAAGATGGTGGCAGTGTCCACCGAAACTGTTTGGTAATTATATTCTTCGTCTACAAGTGTGGGTTTATTCACCGTCTTTGATTATCACGCAAGAGTGATTCATTCAGCCATTTTCTCCCAAAGGTGGCATTTTAATGATCGTTTAGTATTAACCAGTCCGACTAATCTGCAGATTACAGTATGTCTTATGTTGAAAATCGGTGGCTGATGTTACTTTGATCGAAGTCGAACGAAATTTTCTGAACATATCGATCATAGGTATCCAAATGCTCCTTAATATGAGTTTGCCCTCATTTTGTTTTCATAACGAAAGAGCTCTAGACATCATGAATTCTACTGAAAAGATACTATGATCTAATTGGCACTCAGACATCGGGTTCACCATGTTCACAATTGTATTGTAGCAACCGGGCCCTCTTTGCCTGTACAGGTAGACACAAGCACATTAAGCTCTATAGTGATACCATTCTTAACTGGCGGTTTGGGTGGGGCACCAACCTCTGTACAGTGTTGCCACGTTTTCCATACCCGCGATGCCTCTCTCTCTCTCTCTCTCTCTCTCTCTCTCTCTCTCTCCTGGGGGGAGATGTGCGTCACCCTTGGAATTTTGTTTCTTTTATGAGTGACATAAACTTGTGCTTTCATTTCTTTATTTTGTTTTTATTATATCTAATTATATTTAAAAATATTATTGTTTTACATATGGCGCCAGATGACCTCACTATTATGGCGCCATGATTGGTTTTCATTCAATCACTCTCTCCCTCCTTCGTTCCCTCCCTTCCTCCATCTCTCACTCAGCTGCCCTCAACACTGCCCCTGGTCTGCCTTCCCCCCCCCCTCTCTCTCTCTCTCTCTCTCTCTCTCTCGTATGTGGTATTTTAGAATACATTTTGGTTATTTTCTTTTACTTTATAATGTCTATCTATCTATCTATCTATAGCCCGACGCCCTAATCCCGCAAAAGGGTGGCCGCAGACAAAACGCCTCCAAGTCACTCTGTCACCCACCATTTGACTACCCTCCCCCAGCTCACTCCCCCCTCCCTCATATACCTCTCAACTCCATCCCTCCACCTCATCCTCGGTCTGCCCCTCCCTCTCCCTCCCTCCACCTCACCTACATACACCCTCTTAGTCAGTCTTTCATTCTCCATTCTCTCCACATGTCCAAACCACCTCAGTGTATTTCTCCTAATCTTTTCAACCACATCCACATCTACCCCACAACGTTCCTTCACTTCTTCATTCGTCAACCTGTCCCTCCACGTCACTCCACATGCTCCTCTCAAGTAACTCATTTCCACTGCTCTCACTCTTGACTTGTTCCCCTCTTGCAAGGTCCACGCCCGCTTCCATACGTCAGGGTAGGGATCACAATACCATCATGCAGTGACTTCTTAACTTCCATACTCACCTCCCTATTTCTCATCACTGCTTTCAGTGTACCAACAACCTTTCTTCCCTGCTGTACCCTTTCACGTACTTCATCCCCCAAAGTTCCATCCTTACTCATCACACTACCCAAGTACTTGAATGCACTCACATTCTCCATATCCTCACCATCCAACCTCACTGCACACTCTGTGACTTCATTCCTCTCAAACACCATAACTTTACTTTTGTTTACATTAACTTTCAGCTTCCTCCTCCTACACACTGTCCCAAATTCATTCACCAAACCTTGCAACTCCCATTCATCTTCACTCAACAATACTGTATCATCAGCAAACAGCAACACTGGAAGCTTCCAAATCTCACCCTCATTCATTAGGGCCACCCCCACATCCACTGCCCTACCCTGCATCTCCTTTACAACCCCATCCATATATATATTAAACAGCCATGGAGACATCACACACCCCTGTTTCAGTCCCACATTGAGATCAAAGAACTCACTCAGCTCACCATCCACTCGCACCGTAGCCCTAGCTCCCTCGTACATACTCTTCACAGCACTAAACAATTTCCCCTCCACTCCATATATTCTTAATACCTTCCACATACCTTGCCTATCTATTCTGTCATAAGCTCTCTCCAAGTCCACGAAGGCAGCATACACCTTCCTTCCCTTCTCTAAATACTTCTCCACTAAACATCTTAGAACAAATATCTGATCTACACACCCTTTTCCCTTCCTAAATCCCCCTTGTTCTTCTCCAACTAGCTCCTCTGTCATATGCCTAACCTTATCAATGAGTATTCTACCATATATTTTACCAGTCACACTAAGAAGGCAAATACCCCTATGGTTACCACATTCTTCTCTCTCCCCTTTTCCTTTGTACATAGGAACAATTATACCTGATTTCCAGTCCTCTGGAACCCTTCCCTCTTCCCAAGCCAATCTACACAACTTCCATATCCACTCCACAACAATCTCACCCCCATACCTAAGCATTTCACCACACACTCCATCAATTCCTGGGGCCTTTCCCAGCTTAATCTTCTTCATCGCTTCCATTACTTCCGACCTACTGATCTCTTCCTCCCTCCTCTCATCTCTTCTTCTCCCAGCCATTCCCCAACCACTTATACTCACACTGCTCTCACTCTCTACATTCAACAAATCCTCAAAGTGCTCCTTCCATCTCCTCAATTTCTCTCTCTTCTCCACCAACCATCTATTATTCCTATCTTTCACTCCCCTACTATTTCCCCTTTCACACTGCCTTACTTTCTTTACCTCCTTCCAAAACAATTTCTTACTCTCCCTCCATTTCATACTCAGATTCCTCCCAAACTCTTCATCCACTTTCTTCTTACTCTCCTTCACCAGTCTCTTAACCTCCCTTCTCCTGCTCACATATACCTCTCTCTTCTCTCTCTCATCTTCTCCCCTACCTCTACTCGCCAACCATTCACCATATGCCTTCTTCTTTTGTTCCACAGCTCGTTTCACCTCATCATTCCACCATGCTGTCCCTTGCACACCCTTGCATCTCCTCCTCACTCCACAAACCGCCTCACACGCTGCGCTTATCTCTTCCGTGAATATCTTACATACATCTTCCACCCCTTCCATCTGCTCTAGCTCATACCTTCCCAGTCTTTCTTCCACTATGCTCTTATACTCTGTCATTTTCTCACTAACTTGCAATTTCTCCACTCTTCTCACAGGAGCTGCTTCCTCCTGTCTTCCCCTTCGTCTCCTCAACCACTTTCTTTGCAGCTCTACCTTGGCCATCACTAAGTGATGGTCCGAGACTCCATTCCCCCACCCTCTCCACACCCTTGCATCCAACACTTGTCTTCTCATTCGCTCATCCACACACACGTAGTCTATCATTGCCTTTCGTTCAACAAGTTCACCATCCATCCTCCTCATTACTCTCCATGTATACCGGTGGATCATCTTATGACGAAAGTAGGTGTTGGCTATTGCCAACCCCTTACCGGCACAGATGTCCACCAAAGCACTACCATTCCCATCTACTTCAGCTGGCACACCCCACTGACCAACCACTCCATCCACTCGTACATTCCCAACTTTGCCATTCATGTCTCCCATCAACAGCACTCTCTCACTCCTCTCAAACTTGTCCATACATGCTTCTACTCTCGCCCAAAACTCATCTTTCACTCTTGCCACTCGATCCTCTGTTGGAGCATACACACATACAATCGCCCATGCTTGTATACCTAATTTCAACCTCACCCATACAATCCTTGCACCCACTGTTCCATACTCTCTTATATTCTCCTTCCACTTCTTGCTTATCATCAGACATACTCCCTCTCTTGCCCTCTCATTCTCACTGACTCCCGCACATATACCTACACCGTATTCCCATTCTCTCAGCCTTTCACCTTTCCATTTAGTTTCAGTCAATCCACATATATCCACTTTTGCATCCTCAAGCACCTGGACAATCTCTCTCTCTTTCACTTCATCATTCACTCCTCTCACATTCCATGTTCCTACCCTCAGAATGTCCTTTGTCCGTTCCTTAGTCATCAACGTATGGTCCGTCCGGGTCCGAGGCGCTTTATTTGCTTTTTTAGTTAGTTCTTTTTACGGGGTGGGGCACTAACCCACCACCAACCCTTTTAGTCGCCTCGTACGACAAGCAGGGATACTGGGGGAGTATTCTTGAAACCCCCCTACCCCCATATTGTAAATTTGACTTTATTTCCACACCACCCAGGAGTTAAAAGTCTTGGCACGTCTTTTTTTAAGAGATGTCCCCAAACAGGCCTAGGATAGAGGAAGCTCTGGCCAGGTGGGAGTGGGTGTATGTGAGCGTTGCCGCGCACGAGGGTTTAATGTATTATTTTTTTTTTACTAAGAAATTGACATACTTTTACTTATATTCCTGCACATTATCTTATAATCGTAATTGTGACATTATTACCAACCCCAGAAATACGGTAACAGCCAATAAAAGTGACTACTTTTTTTTAAGCAACACTGTAAAATATTTATGCCACGTTTCTGTATTGCCGTATAAATATTTTACGCATAATTAGTTTACTGTTCTTTCATATATTATAATACACACGTTACCATTATATTTTTATGTGTCTATCTTATTGTGATGCCTATTACATATATCAGAGCCGTTCACATAGTGGGTATGGAACACGTGGCACCACTGTACAGAGGTTTGTGCCCCACCCAAACCGCCACTTAAGATTGGTACCACCATATTAAAGGTAGGTTTAAATCTCCCCTCGCCCTCTCAACTCTGGATCCCACTGCTCGTCATAGCTTGTATTGGACGCCATACCTCAGTAACCAGGTACAGTCAGTTCAGAGCATTGATGGTCGACGAACAGTCACGAAACATCAGCCAGACCCCCTGTGTCTGATAAACGTGAGTGGGAGGGAGGGTGGCCGGGGATGGAAGGGTTTGAAGAGTTGCTCACGTCACAGTATCAATGGCCAATGATAATGCTTCCGACGTATTCTGAAAGTGCAAAAGAGGTATGTTGTTTGTACGGTATCACGCTGTTCTCTGAGTTTTTCTTCATTACTGCATATATAATACATGTTTACTGTTGTCACGAGTTGGCGCGATTCTCTATCTAAATAAACTCGTGACATTGAACTTTGTTGGGAAACCACGAATTCTAGTGAATTCCCCTAAGTATCACTCAGTCAACTGCCACGTATTCACCCGATCGGGAGTGTTTTCAGAACATTTTTCACTGTTTCATAAGTGATTGTCCTTGTGCGCGACATTAGCGCTTTCGCTGAGTGATTTATTATGGGCGTGTTTCGCTCACTCTCTTTCCATTAGTCGTTACCAGTTAGCGGCTGGCCTCAGTCCTTGCCTCGCTTGTTTGAATTCAGTCAGGATTAGAGCGCCGTGAGATGAGGTTCGTTGGCCCAGCTTGGAGCAGCATGTGTACAGCGAGTTCCTGAATCTCCACCCAGCATGAATCGGCGAGAGATTCAGCGTGTATGGCAGCGTCCTTCCTCAGCAACGACGCCCAGTCCATTCCGCTTAGCCCACTCTCTGACCAGTATTTTTTTTCCTGTTTTGCTAGGTTTAAGAGTTTAGCTTTTGAGTGAGTGAGTGAGTGTGTTCTTATTTTGAATTCATTTTGAAACATGTAACGTAAATTCATCTCACTGTAATCAATAAATTAACAGTTCTTTTTCTTGAGCTGAATGTAATATAAACTCGTGTTTTAATTCCCCACATTAAGCTTATTTCACTTATCGCTCTTAGTTTGCATAAATGCTTTGCATTATTCATAACTGGTACTTAGGCCAGTCCTTTTGTATTAAGCTTAAAATCCGTTGTGCAACCAGGAGTTAATGCACCGGCAAGAACCTGCTTATTATTATTAGTATTAGTTATTGATTGTCAGGGGTGGAGCCTCTTTCTCCAGGGCCAACAGTACTAACAAACAGCTTGTGTGAGTAATTAGTCTCTGCTGTGTACTGTTGAGAAAGTTCATAAATTCTCGTCCTTAGAGAATCGGCGAAGTAAGGCGGGATAAAGTATCAATCATTGCTTGCTTTTCACAGGTCAGTTCATTGACCATATTAACAATTAACATTATAAAGTATTATTTAACATTGAAAATTCACAAAACCCCCTGACAACTGTCAAAGGTATACTTCTTTGCCTTCGTTTTGTAATGTTCGATATGAATGACAGAGACTGATCTTATAGTTAGGACTTCCCATGTCATTCTGTCTAAAGGAAAACGAAAAGTCTATTAATCGTTCATATATATTCTTCTTTTATTATTATTACACACTACCCTTGACTCCAAACTCGCGGTGAATAATTACTAGAATAACGCTGGAAATGTTTGCCGGCGGATGATTATAGTGGGATGACAGAGGATAAGTAAACAAATTTATAAGAATTTACACACACACATATACACACACACACACACACACACACACACATATACACACACACACACACACACACACACACACACATATATATATATATATATTTATATATATATATATATATATATATATATATATATATATATATATATATATATATATATATATATATTAGTGTGGCTTTGTGAGTCAACACAATATCTAAATATATGTTATTTCGTTACGAATATCTCCCAGGGAAACGGCGCATTTTAAAGTCGAGAGGGAATGAAAGCATTCAAACCTCTGTCTGAACCAAACAAACTTCCATAACTTTCATGACATTAACTCTGCAGATTTCTACGCGATTTTTTAAACATAATGCTAGCATCATATTGTCATCTCTCCTTACTGAATTATCTCTAACACACCTTCCAAGGCATACACTGCGACTTACACGTGATTCCCAACCTATTACCAAACCCTCCTGTACCCCCAGTCCCCCGCCTCCCCCTCCTTCATACTTACAGTTATCAGACACATGAGGTCTGGCTGCAGCTGCACATTCACCCGTCTCACACCAGTGCTTCGAGAGGTGGGTAATGCGGAACTTTCCCCAACAGTACATGGGGGCATACACCGTTATGCACACAATAGATGTATGATCAGTTTCAGCTATATTATCAAGGGTTTAGGTCCCCTCCTTTCCACACCTTCCGTGCATTACAGCTTGTGAGGCATTGACACAACCAGTGTCATGGTTTGGGGACACTTTCACACGGTCTTTTTACCTTAATTTGGCTGAAATTTCCCATCTCTCCAGGATGAATGCTGAATTGAAGTAATAGATTAACGCTAGAATATGAGGTTAATCGCGAAGAAGCGCTATGGAAAGGACGTAGGTAGAATCGTATCATTGTCTTTTCTTTTTTCTTTTTCTTTTTTTTTTGCCACTGAACTACATAAAGTAAGCAGCAAAAGAAATAAAAATGGGCCAAATTGGAATGAAAGCACTGTAGTATCGAGTCGTCATTGGCCATGTGACTTTATGTGCACGATATGCCTATGCTGATGGCTCAGCAGAGAAATATTCGGATTTCATTATAGTGTGATAGACAGTAAAATATGTCTTGACATTCGGCAGTGGAGAGCAAACTGCAAAGCAAAGGGAAGCCGGTTCCACACACGATGTGTGTACTTTACTTTACTTATAGGATGGACCCACAGAATCATTTGCATACCTGTGGTTGACTATTCTGTTCGACCGGACAGGCTGAGGCTGAGCAACAACAACAACAACTATAGTTCACCACTACACCAACAAAGGGCTGATCCTCAACAGGTCTCACATATGATCTGACACTTGGGCACTGTTACCAACCACCTCCGGAATAGTACAGAAGGAAGATCACCTTCAGCTGGTGCTGTGTTATTTGTGGGAATGTATTTATGACGTCCAAGGACATACAGAAAAGCAATGAGCATGGCAGAACTGAATAGAAATCGTCAAGCTTTTCCTCGAATCAACTTGAATCCACATGCAGCCATACAGTTCCCAGTCTACCTCTGCATTCATTACACACACACACACACACACACACACACACACACACACACACACACACACACACACACACACACACACACACACACACACACACACACACACACACACACACACACACACACACACACACACACACACACACACACACACACACACACACACACACACACACACACACACCACCGTGGGGATGGAGAGAACAACTAAGGATAAAACAAGAAATGGAATGGTTTGCCAATGAAAGATATAAATATTGTGGGAACAGTGAATTTAACAAGTAGAAGCCAAAGGAGAGAGAGACGTAGCAAGGGAGGAGGGGATTTATGGACGGTAATAGGGAAACAAAAGGGAGAGAGACAGTGAAGTGGGAAAGAGTCGGAGATACCAAAAATGAAAAAGTCGTAGGATGAGACAAAGAGGGGGTAAAAAGGGTAGTAGGGAGAAAAGCAAGGAAGTAGGAAGAGAGATAGAGAGGGAGGGAGAAAACAGGGAGGGGAGAATACACACAGTGGAAGAAATAGACAAGGAGAAAGGGAGGGAACAGGAAGGCAGGGAGAAATACGAGAAAGTAAGAAGAGAGGCAAGGTGGTAGGGAGGGAGGTGGTTAGGTAAAAAGACAGATGGGTAAGGAGAGCAACAGAGGGACAAAGAAGTAGAGAAAGAGATAGGGAGGTAGGGAGAGAGAACAAAGTAGATGGAAAAGGTGATAGGGAAAGGGACAGGGAAATAGGCAGAGAAAGCGGGAGGTAGGGATAAATATAGTTAGGTAGGGAGACAGAGACAAAGAGGCTAGGAGACAGGTAGAAAAATAAAAAAACGATGAAGTAGGGAACGACACAAGAAGGTAGGGAGACACAGAGGAAGGTAGGGAGAGAGACAGGTAGGAAGACAGGGATAGGTACAAGAAGATGGAGAGGCAGACGGAGAGAGGGAAAGTGCAGGGAGGTAGACAGAGACAGCGAGGGAGATATGGAGAAGAACAGGGAGGTGGGGAGAAAAGAAAGATTTGAGACACAGAAGGGGACAGACAGCTATAGGGAAGACGAGAACATAGAAAGAGAGAGAGAGAGAGAGAGAGAGAGAGAGAGAGAGAGAGAGAGAGAGAGAGAGAGAGAGAGAGAGAGAGAGATGAAGAGGTAGGTAAGAAGAGACAAAGCGACTGCAAGATGAACAGACAGAGGGATGGAAATACGAGCACGAGGGTTGGGAGAGAGAGAGAGAGACAGAGATGGCGAGATGAACAGTGAGGTTGAAGGAGAGAGATAGATGGGGAAATGACTAGTGTATTGACAGAGGCAGAGATGAGGAGATGAACAGTGAGGTAAGGAGAGAGACAAAGAGATGGGAAGATGAACAAGGGCCCAGGGAAAGAGACAGAGAGATAGAAAGATGAACATGGAAGTCTTATGGGAAATAGAGAGACGGAGAGAAAAAAGGAGGTATAGAGAAAGATAAAGAGAGGGGAATGAACATGGAGGTAGGAAGGAAGACAGAGATAGGAGAGACAGAGACATGAGGGGAGTGAACAGGAAGGCAGAGAGGTGACACAGAGAATGGGAGATGAACAGGAAGGCAGGGATAGAGACAGAGATATGGACGGGTGGGTAGCAGCAAGGCGCCATAAAACAAGATAGGAATCACAGGCACGTCGCTCACTCTCTCTTAGCACCTTTTTCCTAAGCTTCTTGACCTCGGGAGAATGGAGCTATGATCTTGTGTTACAGGATTACCTTGTAGCACCTTTAAGGATCATACGTATATCACGGATGCTACATCAGTTTCCAGGGATCATGCATATCGTAGGTCTTAATCATTTCCATGAATAAACAAATTTCCATGGCAGATTATAGTGGCAACTTACTGTCCGTGAGACGTCTTTGTTTTCCATACTCTGTCACTGTAACATTCACACCAGTTTGACTAAGAAAAGTAGATGAGCTATATAAAAGGAAACGAAAGACTAAACACGCAATCATATTTGCAATTTAAGCTTAACCCTTGAGTACTAAACTTGGGTATAATATACCTAATGCGTATGACGTCATTCGTGTTACACAGTGGTCCCGCCAAGCCAGTGTGCTGGAACCCTCAGTGCCCTCTGGGTTCCCCGAGTGCTCAAGGAGTTAGGTCACGTCGTGCTGCTGCTTGGCTGGGAATTGTCCATAGTGATGGGTTCGGGTATAGTGTACCCGAGTTTAGTGATAACCGACCAGTGACATACTTGGGTATATTATACATAGGTTTGGTGCTAATAACCCCCTTGGAGCAGAACCAGAAGTGCTTGAAGGGGTTTGGGGAAGTTTGGGGTAATTTGGTGGAGATTTTTTTTTTTTTTATGTGTGAATTTTTTCCAAAAATTTGGTGACAATTTTACAATGTTGGACGTTTTATCTAAATTTCCCTAAAATACCTCATTTATAGAAATTAAGTGTTACTAACAGTTTAGGTAATATTAAGATACCTTAAATTTAGTGTGTAAGTGATAGCTTTAATAAATTTGCATATTTACTATTTTTTTAAAATTTTCCAAACTCGGGTATAATATACCCATGATTAGTTGCACTGTAACAGGCATTGAAGTTTAGTGGTCTAGGATTAAGAGTGCTGTAATTACTGGCTTTTAGTCTGCTTTTCCATGTTTCATAAGAAAAAAACAAAGCCAGCCCGAAGAAGTATTTCATACTACATTCTTGCAATCAGCTGACAATTTGATTCAGGTTAGGAGAGGTTTTTCGAACTGAAGCTGGTGCATATAATTAATTATTTTCATACAAGAGATCTTTTACAGTTTACTAAAATCATCTAGAAATATGAATTAACTAAATCAAGACCACCCCATGCTCTGAACTTGAACTTTGACTAAAATTGCCATCTTTCCATCTCGAATGCTGAGCTGCAACGATAGAATAACACTAGAATATGGTTCTAATTTCATAGAAGGGCTATGAAAAGGATGAAGAAGCGTAGTATTTTCTCTTTTTGCTACTGACCTACGCGAACTGAATCGAGAAGGGACGAAATTCTGGGCCAAGTTAAGGTGGAAAAAGCGTAGTAAAAGAATAACACACTGGGCCTTTATCCGGGAGGTGATGCTTGCCGTCTTACCAGCACCAGCAACAGACGTCCTGGTTGCTAACCTCTCCCTCAGTGATATATTTTGCATATCGCAAGCCAGTATTCCCTTGCATGTTACACAGTGCGGGCCATTTAATATAACACTTGTCTTCCATTCTCTTGGGCGATTTTCGTGTGTTGCAGGGACAACTCGGTTGGATTAATGCATATCCTGTATATTTATTCATTTCGTACTCCCACTACCACACCCACTTCTACAGTAGCAGACTGAGCTGTCCTCGCAGCACAGAAAATCTGCCAGATGGGTTTCTAGTGAAGTGCTAATTATAGATCACTCTACAATATATATCATTATATGTCGGTCCTGGGGCAAGAGACGGACGCCTTTATGTGGTGGCACAAATGTAACTGGATGGTGGAGCTGCTCAGGTATACAAACAGTCCTAAACGCCAGCCCTATTTCCCTCCTTCCCCAAGGGAGTTTACTGTGATGCAGGAGAGATTTCCCACTGCAGTCCACTGGGTTCACATTCGGCTGAGCTGAAAATACAGTAATACCACTACTGCTACAATAACTAAACCAGCAACGTCGATTTACATCACACAAATAACATACCGTATAAGGGTACTTTAGCTCGCCATTAACAGAAATAAACTAGCAAGGAAGAGGTGCCTGGAAACCATTTAAGACATGAATACCATCTCTCATGTCTTTACATTGCTTGCTTTAACTTAAACATACAATTAATACTTCTCCATCTCGAAAAGCTGAGCTGTAATAAGAGCTGTAATAAGTTCTACGTAAACCTTGCTGAGTCATAACATTGTCTTGTTCTGCCACTGAGCTAAGGGATATAAGCTGCAAAAGGGCAAAAATCTCCGTCAATTTGAAATAAATGAACCATGGTACACTAGCGATTTTTTCTGCTCACCCCCTGCCTACACATGACCGGAGAGATCTCATTAAGGATGGCATCAATCATTCTATCCATCTATCTATCTATATCTATATCTATATCTATCTATCTATCTATCTATCTATATAATACTTGACATTTCCTAGTCCGAACTTTTAGCGTACGTATATTCAGATGATAATAGATAAATTACCTCAACATCAGGAGCTACAGTGACCATTTAGGATAGCATCGGACCCTCCTGTGCCATGCGTTTTTTTTCAGTGTACTCAGATGTCTTGTTTCGACAGTGGCAATAACGTAAGTGAGTCCGTCTATGCATGTCTGCTTTGGATTACACAATAGCGGGCCAAAGTTACATGAACTTTGGAGTCTCTTTAGGCCATCTTCCTTGGTGATTTGTATTGCATGCCGTCTAAATATTCCCTTGCATCTATATACTCTTTTAACGAGCCATATTTTCTTTGAGACTGAAGACTTTGTAGCACCTCTCAGTGATCTATTTGCATGTCACACCTTGATATCATCTTGTAGGCCAACGTTATTTACATACTTTTAGTATCGCCATGGTCTGCACCAATAATATACAAAAGGATAGTATGGCAAAATAAATCGCTGAGGAATAACCATTACGAAATATCCCAAACAAACTAGAATACGACACAGTATCGATAAAGTTTGCTTAAAATGCATAGAAGAGATTATTGATATGTCATAAGAAGAAACTGTTTTGCAAAGAAGAGGTGCTGAGGAGTCTCCTCTGCCTGCGAGAATACGGTCAGAAGAGTTGTTAAGACGCAATTCTTTTGCGCGGCATGTAATTATGTATCTCCACTTTTTTTCTCCCTCTCATTTCCAATTCACAGAGGAGACACGCCATCTCGAGTTAATAAGTGAACAAAGCGCTACACCCGAGGATTGAACCCCACCACTCAACCCTCACATCCTGGCACACAAAGAGTTCAAAGCAAAGTTATGGGAGAATAGTGTCGTCACCTTTCTGTCTTGAGTGCTCATAACGTGATGAAATAGCTGACTCGGCGAGATATAGTTGTCCCAGTAGGTTAAAGTCACATTAACTTCGCTTCACTCGATTCACAAATCCCCCCAAACAAGAGAAATATAGAAGACCACCAAGACCTTGCCTGTCAGACTTAACCTAACCGTGAAGTAATGTAACTCTATCTTAACTTTATTAAAGTCCATATTTTCCGTCAAGTTGGTGGCAGGTGGGAACGCTGATCATCTGCCTTTCTAATGTAGATTTGGTTACCTTCAGGTACGTCTGAGCTGAATGGTAAGCCAAATGTTTTTATATAACTCAGGAAACAAATTTACTGCGTTGGGTCTTAGCCACATAACCAAGTAAACGCCTGGTGATCTAGTTTACGTGCTTCACTTGGATGTGGCCATAAGGGTTTACAACTGAGGAATGACGGGTAAATGCCCACAAATGGCACTTTAGAATATGCAACTGGTCACTGTGGCCTTAAATGTCGGGACTCATTAGCCCAGCGTGAGGTCCCTACGGCCTTTATAGGGCAAGTAAGGATTGGACGATAGACTGATATTTACCACTATGTCGCTTATATCCTCACACAATGCAAGGCACGCGGATCTCCATCTTTGTTCGCGGAAAGGCGGCGGCGTTTTTCTTCCATAGATAGCAACTAGCAGTCGAGCGCCTAAGCCTTGGAGGAGATAGGCGACATGGCGGTATTACAGGTTTGGTTAAAGTAAGTCAAAATTCCATTGATTCATAATTGTCAGCACAGTTAGACGGGTGACATTTTTGCCCCAGCGTCATGGAGGCTCCCCTTGATGTGAAAGGATTGATTTGTTTGTTTACTAAGTTACTACCTGTGCGATTATCTTATATATTCTTGCTACATCCACATTTACCTCTTAAGCTTTTCCATGTTGTGATAGAGTTTCTATCTCCCTACTCAGTTTGTGAGATACACTTGATCACTACGATGACGCTTGTATTTTTATATTCTCGCTATTGGTTGAAGATTTTGCAGAAGTTTTCTTGTTGCACATCCAAGTGGAAGGGGTTAGATATAGGCTTCATTAACCAGTTTCCTACGAGGGGAACTTCTAAATTGCATAATGTAGCACACCGTTACCGAGCACAAAATTTATAAAAGACGTCCGCGGACTGAAGGAGCTGAAGTGTTCATCTGGTCAGTTTGGCAATATTGTCTTCTCCTTTGCATATGTTTCTGCTGTACACACAGTTTTATTCAGGTTAGGAAGAGTCTAACGCAGAAGTGAAGGGTTTAGGGAATGCAATATCTAATCCCTCAGTTCCAAAAGCCTCTCCTAATTTGAATTTAATGGTTTGACGGTAGCTTGAAGAAAAAATAAAGAAGCTGTATTTCCCAAAAGCTTATTATGTTTCACCTTTTATATTATCTTTTCTCCCTTGCATTCTTCCATTCTTCTTATTTCATGTAGCTTACTTCTGCATTCTTTTCTCTTCCTTTGCACGTTTTTTCTTTTCCTCTCGTTTTTTCTCCATTTTTCTCTCTTCTTCTGCATTCTTTTCTCTTTATTTGCACTCTTTTTCTTTCACTTTCCTTTCCTCTCTATTTTTTTCTTTTCCTCTGCATTCTTTTCTCTTCATTTTTCCTCTTTCTTTTCCTCTCCTCCCCTGCATTTCTCTCTTTCCCTTGTATTACTTTCTCTTCCTTTGCACTCCTCTCCTTCTCTGCATTATTTTTAATCTGCTATCCTCTCCATTCCATTTCATTTCTCTCATTTCTCCTGCATTTTTCTCCATTCCTCTGTAGTTCTTTCTTTTCCTGTGCATTCCTATCCTTTCACAATGTTTCTTTATCGCTTTCTGCTTTCTTCTTAATTCTTTTACATTTCTCTCTCCTCTTCAACTTTCCTGTTTTACTTTGCACATTTATCCTTTGTTTTCTTGAACTTTGCACATTATTATTTTTTCCACTTTCTTTCCTTAGCTTCTCTCTCCTGCATCCCTTTCTTTTCCTCTTCTTTCCTCTGTAGTCCTGTCTTTTCACTGTATTCCTTTCTCTCCGTCTGCATGTTATTCCTTACTTACGTATTCCTCTTTTCCCTCTGCATTTCTCTCCTTTGCAGTGCAATCATTTCTCATCTGTATTTATTTTTGTATGTCTTCATTTATTTCTTGTATTCAATATTTTCCCTCTTTCCTCTGCATTCCTTTGGCTTCTCCTTTCCTCTGTTTTCCTACCTCTTCTTGAGCTTCTTTTTTTTTTTTCTGCATCCCTTTTTTCTCTTCATTATTTGTCTTCTGATCTTTTCCTCTGAATTTATGATTTCTTCTCTCCATTCTTTTAGCTCTGTTTGCATCCTGTACCTTCCTTCCATCCATTCCTCTCTTATAATATCTGCAGACCCCTTGCTTTGTGTACATACATTCTTCTCGTTTTAATTACATTATTCCTCAACACAGGTATACATGGCGAGTGATGAGAAGGGTGGATGGTGAACTTAATGAAAGGAAGGCAATGATTGATTATGTGTGTGGGGATGAAAGGATGCGAAGATGTGTAATGGATGCAAGAGCATATAGAGGTTGGAGGAGTGGACTTTCTGACCACCACCAAGTGGTGGTAAGAATCAAGGTCCAAGTAAAATGGAGAAACAGAAGAAGGGAAGGACGGGAGGAAGGAGTAGCAGCAAGGAGAGTGGAAAGGTTACAAGAGGATGAGAAAGAGGCAGAATATAAGAGAGAAGTGGAGGAACGATAGGGTAAATATGAATTGGAAACAGATGGGGGACGTGGAAGGTGTGTGCAAGATATTCAAAGAAAAAATATGTGCAGCTTGTGAGGTGGTATGTGGGGTGAAAAGAAGACGAAAGGGAATGCAAGGAACAGCATGGTGGAATGAAGAGGTGAGACAGGCTGTGGCACAAAGGAAAAGGCATATAGTGAGTGGATGAGAAATAGGGGCGTGGAAGAAGTTGAGAGACGGAAGAGAGAGTTATATGTAGAAAGAAAGAGAGAGGTGAAAAGATTAGTAAGAGAGAGTAAGAAGAGAGCGGATGAGGAATTTGGAAGGAAATTGAGTGTCAAGTGGAAAGAATGTAAGAAAATGTTCTGGAAAGAGGTAAAGGGAGTCAGACAGGGTGGCAATGACGTTAGTAGGGGAGTGAAAGATAAAAATGGTAGATTACTAGTGGAGAAGGGAGAAAAAGTGAGCAGATGGAAAGAACACTTTAAAGAACTGTTGAACATAGAGAATGAAAGTAATGCGAGTGTAAGTGGCTGGGGAATGGCTGGGAGAAGGAGGGAGTGAGAAGACAGGAAGAAATCAGTAGGATAGAAGTTGTGGAAGCAGTGAAGAAAGTCAAAATGGGGAAAGCCCAAAGAATTGATGGGGAGTGTGGTGAAATGCTGAAGCATGGGGGAGAGATAGTACTAGAATGGATGTGGAAGATGTGCAGATTGGCCTGGGAGGAAGGTAGAGTCCCGGAGGGTTGGAAGTCAGGTATATATAATTATTCCCTTGTACAAAGGGAAAGAGGAAAACGAAGTGTGTGGTAATCAAAGGGGCATTTGTCTTTTTAGTGTAATAAGAAAAGTATACGGTAGGATACTTATTGACAGTTAGGGAAATAACAGTGGAATTAGTTGGAGAAAAACAGGGAGGATTTAGGAAGGGAAGAGGTTGTGTAGATCAGATATTCATTCTCAGATCTTTAGTGAAAAAGTTTCTAGAGACGGGAAAGAAGTTGTATGCGGTCTTCATGGATTTGGAGAAAGCATATGGCAGGGTGGATAGACAAGGATTGTGGAAAGTGTTAAAAATATATGGAGTAGATGGGAAGTTGCTGAATGCTGTGAAGAGTATGTATGAGGATGCTAAGGCTGCAGTGCATGTGGATAGTGAACTGAGTGAGTTTTTCTATTTGAAAATTGGGTTGAAACAGGGATGTGTCATGTCTCCATGGATGTTCAATCTGTATATGGTTTTGGTTATTAAAGAGATACAGGGTAGGGTTGTGGATGTTGGAGTGGCCCTAATGAGAGAGGGCAGTGTTTGGAAACTCCCTGTATTGTTGTTAAGCGAAGATGAAGGGGAGCTTCAAGGCTTGGTGGATGAGTTTGTGAGTGTGTGTAAGAAACGGACTCTAAAGGTAAATGTAGGGATGAGAAAAGTGATGGTCTTTGAGAGAGGTGAAGTCAGTGAATGTACAGTGAGGTTGGATGGTGAGGAAATGGAAAACGTGAGTACGTTTAAGTACTTGGGTAGTGTAACGAATAAGGATGGAAGTTTGGGTGAAGTACTTTAAAGGGTACAACAAGGGAGAAAGGTTGCTGGTTCCTTGAAGGTAGTGATAAGAAACAGGGATGTGAGCATGGAAGTGAAAAAGTTATTACATGACAGTACTATGATACCAACTCTAACGTATGGAAGTGGAGCTTGGATGTTAACGGAGGGACACAAGTCAAGAGTGAGAGCAGTGGAAATGAGTTATCTGAGAGGAGCCTGTGGAGTCACATGGAGAGACAGACTGACAAATGAAGGTGTGAAGGAGCGTTGTGGTGTGGTTGTGGATGTGATAGGAAGCGTCAGGAAAAACATATTGAGGTGGTTTGGCCATGTGGAGAGGATGGAGAGTGAGAGACTGACGAGGAGAGTGTATGTGAGCGAGGTGGAGGGGGAGAGAGGGATGGGAAAGCCAAGGATGAGATAGAGGGATGGAGTGGTGAGGTATATGAGAGAGGGGTGTGTGAATTGGGAGCAAGGCAGTGAAATGGCGGGGGCAGGGTGAGGTGGAGGCGATTTGTTTATGGCCACCCCGTATAAGGGATTGAGGCGTCTGGCAATAGATAGATAGACAGACTTTCTTTGCATTCCTCTCTATGCACTTCCTTTGCATTCTCCTCTCCTCCTCCGCATTCCTTTTGTTTCCCTTCCATTTTTTTCTTTGCCTCTTTGTCTCTTTCGGTTTTGTACTGTCTCAGTACTTTCATCCTCTCCCTTCACACTTTCTTCCTACAGGATCCCTTACATTAATTTCTCTTCCTTTTCACTGTACAGTATGTAATTTCCGTCCCATGACAGTCTTTTTCTTTTCTTTAGTTATAACCTCTTTCACGTTGCTTCCAGTCTTGTTACACCATCTTTTTAATCATCCTTTCATCTATTTCTTTAACACATCGCATTCAGCTTTCCGTATTTCCATATTTATCTGTGGCCTTCTTGCTCTTCCTCCGTATCTTTCCTCTCTTTCATAGTCTTTTTTCATCTACCTTCCTATTTCTGATCTTGTGTCTATTTTTATATCTATCTTCCTCTTTGTAGCCTGTTCCGTCTCTCGTGCTTCCATCCTTATCTTTGAAATTTTACTTTTTCTTATAATATTCTTCATGTTATTGCTACTTTTTTTTGTTTTCATCTCCAGTCTCATTATATGTCACCCCCCTTCCTTCTTTTTCCTTTTCCAATGAGTACTTTTCTTTCATCACTGTCTTCTTGGTGTTCATGCTTTTCCTACCATCGCTCGTTGCCACACCCTCTCAACTTTGTCTCTCCGCTGATTGACCAGAAAACTTGTTATAAATGTGCACCTAGGTGTGGTATCTCGAGACGGCCTTCTCATATATTTAATGTAGACTTTGGTATAATTGCATAGCTCAGAAAGTAAAAAACATTACAGGATCACACACACACACACACACACACACACACACACACACACACACACACACACACACACACACACACACACACACACACACACACACACACACACACACACACACACACACACACACACACACACACACACACACACACACACACACACACACACACACACACACCGAAAAGAACCACCAGACACGAAAGCGACCATCCCAGCACATGCAAGTGTTCTATTCGTATGTGCTCTCAAGGCGGTTATACATGTAAGGGAGTAAATGGGTCTTTTGTTCAGCCTAAATTGGGATAGTGTACGAGAGGCAGCTTTGGTGTTATGCATTTGCTTATAGATATTGTCTTTCTAATTTCATCGCCATTCTTATTTCTGAATATTTTGCTCTCCTTTTTAACCCTTCACTTCATATTTAAGCCTTGTTTTATGCCCATGCTTATCTCTGCATCACCACTTGTGTACCCAGAGCTCCGAGAAGACAAGAGTATAAGCACTAAGACCCGTAAAAAGTTGTCAGCTTCTTGTTTTATGAGCCGCTGTAAAATAATGCCATAGTTTGATGTGGGTACAAAGGCGAGAGGACGAGGACAATTGTGTTGTAGATGACAAGATACAAGGAGATGCTGGGGTAATTAGGAGGAGGATTAGAGGTTAGGTATGCTGCTGTAGAGCTCTTGTTATGTAGTCTCGTTTTTTCATTCTCGTTGACTCGTCTCTAACTTCTCGCGTCGTCGCCTTGGTATGTGGACTAGTGAAACCGGGGTTCCGTTTGTCCTTGTCCGTTTCTGATCTGATCTAAAAATTACGCAATGCTTCCTCTTAACGAATCCCCGTAATGGGGTCGGCCATGGTACAGCTGATGTTCTTGGACTGGAAGCTAAAGCAGATGTCAAAACTACCTATTTACTTTCCAACAGTTGCTGAAAGTTATTTAAAAATGAGATGTGCAATAAGATTTGTAACAATATGAAAGTCTTAGCTTGGATTTTGATTCTGTGTAGTCACTCAGAAGAATGATGACAATGACTGTACTGGTTGAATATTTCATGCCTAAGAGTGATCGTTGTGTGGCCAGCTTCAAAGTTTTAACCACATTTCACTCTCATGGTCGTATCTCACAGGGTACATGATAGCCACTCATCTACTTTTTGCTCCTTTCCTATATCCTGGAGAACAGGATAATGATAGCTGGCTTTGTGCAAGGGTTTTATTTTCAGAAGTGGGGTTTCAGGAGAAGTAAGTTCTGTTTTCTGCTGCCCAGGCTCTCCTAATATATGTGTGTGTGGTGTGTGTGTCTGTCTGTCTATCTGTCTGTCTGTCTGTCTGTCTCTGTCTCTCTCTCTCTGTCTCTGTCTGTCTGTCTGTCTGTCTGTCTGTCTGTCTCTCTCTCTCTCTCTCTCTCTCTCTCTCTCTCTCTCTCTCTCTCTCTCTCTCTCTCTCTCTCTCTCTCTCTCTCTCTCTCTCTCGACCCTGTACCGAAGAATGACGTAAATGACTTAGTGTGGTTTTACTAAGTATTTTTCAGTTATTCACACTAAACTAACTGAATACTGGATTCTTATATGTTGCTGTATAAACCTGTGATTGCCCATTCTTATCTACCTATTCATTCATCTGTTAATGGTTAATATTGTATCTATTCCTTACAACTGAAAAGAAATGGATGGGAAGAAGAAATGTGGAGAGAGAGAGAGAGAGAGAGAGAGAGAGAGAGAGAGAGAGAGAGAGAGAGAGAGAGAGAGAGAGAGAGAGAGAATAAAAGTCAACTAGGGGAGAAAAAAGCCTCAGACACCTGTAAAATGCCGAGGATGATGAATGACAGTGTTCTTATCATATTTCTCCTCCCTATCTATACACGAGTTTATTCTGTGTCAGTGAGTCTTTTTCGAAATGGAGCGGATAGATACAGCATTTCTTTACCCCTTCCATCAAGAAAATCTCCTCCAGTGCTAAAAAAAAAAAAGAACAAAAAACAAAGAGAGAAAAAGAACAAAGAAAGAAAAAGAGAAAAGAAAAAAAAAAGAGGTATACTGGATGTTAATGAAAACTAAGTATATAATCGTTGAGAAGGGGTTATATAAGACATTATCTATACATCCTTCTTAAACCTTCGTCATTGCAGTATGATAATGTAGCTTTTCTATTGCCTGCCAATATATTAACTAATGGTTTTATTTGGCTTAACGAAGATCTTTCAAGCTGAGGAGGTTAGAAAGAAGCATGCGGAGCTTAGGAAGAAGCATGAGGAAGTTAGAGAAAAGCCTGAGGAGATTAGGAAGAAGCATGAGGAGGCTAGGGAGATGCAGGAGGAGGTTAGAAAAAACTGTGAGATGCTAGATATATGCTAGAGGATAGAATTTTAGCTCACCCTCTCAGAACAATGGCGTCTTAACCCTTTGAAACCGATGGCAATCTATCTATACAGTATATATATATATATATATATATATATATATATATATATATATATATATATATATATTGTGGTAGGTGGGGACGCTCACCATCCACTCACTCGATGTAGTGCTGCTGTCGGGTGTCTGCCCTTTCCTCTCCTCCATCCTTCTGTCCTTCCATCCTCTTCTGTCTTCCTTGCCTTCATTCTTTCCTTGTCCTTCTGCCTACGGGTAACTTTACATTCCCTCTTCTGTCTTTCTTTCCTTCATTCTTTCCTTGTCCTTCTGCCTACGGGTAACTTTACATTCCCTCTTCTGTCTTTCTTTCCTTCATTCTTTCCTCTTCCTTCTGCCTGTGGGTGACTCTACACTGAGTGACAAGCCAAATGGTTTCCTGTACACCAGGAAACCATTTACTACGCTGGGTGGTAACCATGTAACCCAATTTTGACGCCTGGTGGTTTAGTGGGTAATTACTGCGCTCCAATCGGATTGAGCCGGTGAAGGTTTATATCCAAGGGATGGTTGGGGTTGATTGCTCATGTAATGCCACTCAGGGATTAGTGAGGTTGGTCATTCTCATCTTAAATGTCAGGACCAATTTGCCTAGCCCCGGGTTCCTACGCTCCTCTGTGGGGCGATATAGGATTGGATGATGATGACTATGATGATATATATATATATATATATATATATATATATATATATATAGAGAGAGAGAGAGAGAGAGAGAGAGAGAGAGAGAGAGAGAGAGAGAGAGAGAGAGAGATAGTTAGATAGATATAGTTAGATAGATGGGAGAGGCGGTGGCTGAATCGGTAGAGAGGCGGCCTGTAGTCCTAATGGACCCAGGATCGAATCCCGGCTGGGGCAGGGAACAGTTTAAGGATTGAATTTCCTAAAAAAGCAGACCTTCCTGATCTACCAGATGACCTGCCGACATGTAAAAGTACCCCCGCTAATACCAATACACCAGTCCTGTATGAGATAGCCCTAGCATGTATTCAATATGGACGGAGGGAGTTAGCGCCGAAGTGGTGACATGTGGAGGTGTAGGAGGACTACTGGGCCTTGGGATAGGTCACTGCCCTCAAGAAATAGGCCCTGAGCCTTTGCCCAGAGTCGGACACATAAAAAAAAGAAAAAAAAAGATAATTTTTTTTAATCTGCAGACAATTTTATCCAACTTAGGAATGATCTGCACTGTACTTTATTCATTTAAACCTGGTCCACATTTTCGTCTGTTTGCAGCTTGTTTTATGAACCTCTGTGGCAGAAAAAGACAATGCAACGGTTTTCCATCATTTCCATAGCACATATTCGTGACTAACATCATATTCCAGTGTTCATTTATTGTTACAACTCAGCATTCAAGGCGGAAAGATGACAACTATAGGCCAAGCAAGAGTGAAATGAGCATAGCTAACGAGTTTACTCGCATAATGGGCGTATCTATCCCTTGAACTCGAAAGTCTTTCTAAAGCTAAAGAAAACTGGTGATGATATGATCATAGTGAAAAGTACTTCATTAGGAGTAAAGTGGATCTGTGGCTTAATTTATGTTGTCGCCATTTCTGCTTCAACTTAAGGCGCGCCCACGTCAAACGCTTCTTGGTGCGGGAAAGCGGATTCTGGAGGGAGTTTTGCATCACCTTGACCCATAAGTGACCCCATTGGACGCGGGCGGGTGCAGGCGAGAACTTTTACAGGTTACAGTGATGCAGAACTCCAACCCGTGCCAGCAAGCATTTTGTGGGGACGCCCTTAAGTGAGAGCTGTTGCAGTGAAGGGTGAATGGTAGTGTCACTAAGGTATGAGGGAAGACGGTGCGATGCTTAAAAAAAATAATAATAATAAAATAAAGCAATAGGGAGTTTAGGACGAGGGTATAATAAGCACAACGCATAGATGCTAAAAAAAAAAAAAAATGGTACCAGATAGTAATACGGCGGAAGTTTTGTTATATGATGATTTTACACAGGCGTTAGCTATGAGCGCCTACCTTCAAATTTACTGGATGTCAAGTTAATATGAGAGCCCATGGGCTTAAGTTTTCAATAAAATGGTCTGTTTTTATATTTATATTTACTCATATAGCTTCCAAATTTTTTCAAGTAAAGCAGAGACAGTATGTTTTGAAGAAACATAAGCGAGTCAATAATTTCTGACAATAACGAACTCTCATGGAGATTTTCTTCGTAAGAAATAACTAAAATCCCTTATCAATACGGCCTCTGATAAGCTAAGTCGACTCCGTTCCTTCTTTACCCCTGCACAATTGTTGACTCTATACACTGGTTTTATCCGCCCCTGTATGGAGTACAACTCTCATATGTGGGGGAGACTCCCGACGTACAGCTCTTCTCCATAGAGTGGAGTCAAAGGCTTTTCATCTCATTAATTCTCCTCCTCTTACTGGCTCCCTTCAACCTTTGTCTCTTCGCCGCACTGTTGCATCTTTATCTCTTTTCTGTCGCTACTTCAATGGTCACTGCTCCTCTGAACTGTCTGCTTGCATTCCTCCACCTCTACAACGGGCGCGTAGCACCCGTCTAGCAGCAAACTCTCATCCCTTTTCTGTCCAACTCTCTAATGCAAGAGTTAACCGTTACTCCCAGTCCTTCATTTATGCAACAGGTCAGCTCTGGAACTGTCTCCCTCTGTCTGTATTTCCTGCTAGCTATGATCTCCAGTCTTTCAAACGCAGTGTGTCCAAGCATCTCGAAATGATCGGATCTTGAATTTGGCTCTCTCTTGTATCTTGTTTTTCTCTTGGAAGGAACAGTTTACGGGCTCATGGCCTTTGGTTCCTTCTTCCTAGCATTAAACAAAAAATGAGTTGTCAGTATGAAAGCTCATCAAATATTTCCCTTTTTTTTTATCACTTTCTTTTGCCACCTTGTATCCTAAGTTGAGTGAAGTTTGGTATGGTTTTACCTGCGGCGAAGCCGACAGGTCTATAAGTGGTACAGTTGGGGGATTTTTGTTTTTTCCCTCAAGGAAAGTTCGACTATATGATCTTGTAGACCACTGACGGCTTATCTTATGAAATACAAAGTTGCCGAGCTTGAAATTTTAAGTTGATTTCACCTATTGCGTCAGCTGACGTATTAGTTGTCTATTAAGCGATTTTCAATTTCGGCTGAAAGGAAGCATTGTAATGGTTTCTACAGTATATGAAACACGAGGTTATTTAGCTTTAAATTTTGAGTAGATTTGATATGTCAGCTGTTGCATCAGCTGATGCATCAGCTGATTATTTAGCTATTTTCAATTTTGGCCATGAGGAGGAATTTGAATAAAACAATTTCACTTATTCTGTGCATTTCGAGGAGAGAAACTTTTTAAAATTGACTGCAATAGTTTCGCCGCAGGTCTGTGAAGATAATCTCTTCTTTTTCTGTCCGTAGATGTGTTGGATAGGATGGTGATGGTCAGACCTTAAACGAGAAGTAGGAGCAGCGGAATGGTAGGGGAACTTTTGCCCCTAACTGTACTTCTGTTGGCTTAGTTGTTAAGTGGCGGTCTGCGATCTAGTGGGACTGTTTCGATTCCCGCCTTTGAAGCTGATTCATTCATTTAGCAAGAGGATGTTTATATTACTTTGTTACTGAAGGCTACAGCTAACCCCTCCATAACAATGGGTCTGTCCTAACCGAAAATTTGTCTAGAAGTAACAAGATCAAACTAGATAGTAGGTCATCAGACTGAACGGGTTAAGAGTCCTCACACTTAAGCTACAATTCATGACAAGTTACTGGTACTGCCCGCTACCCAGCCACTAATCTGGGCTTTTGAGAGTGTGAAGCGACCATGTGATGTACTTTCTGCTAACCCTGTCTCGAGCTACCATCAATTATTGAATCAGCTGCGACCCAGTTTGGGCCAAAGAGTGTTAGCGATAATAAGGGTCAACCCGCATCGAAATACAAGAAGAGAAAGGAGACAGAACCGAACCCAAGTGATGAGGACGGCCCCCATACAATGCTCCAGGCAATCCCAGCTGAATAACCTCGTGTGACCACCCTCTCGAGGAGATTATCCTGGTGTTAGATTGGTTCAGTAAAGAAAATGAGGTGTGGCTACATTGATATATCAAGAGTGGCTAGAAGTGGAGCATGACATCTCTCTCGACTCCAGTCTCCTCAATGTCCCTCTCTCAACTTTGTGATATAGTGTAATACGTACTCCGTGACGTCGAGTCGTAAGTTGAGAATTTGTATATAACTAGTACACAGCATCCTAGTAATGTAAGTGTTCACATTTAGTACTCTGTTAGTTGAAACGTATGACTGATCTTGTTTGGATAGGTTTGCAATGATTCTGATTGGGTTAGAAGTGTCCTGCTGTGCACCTGTTTATGATATAAAAGAACTTAATTCTGTGATGAGCTATATTGAGATTTGTAAGTAAAGCAAGGTTTATTAATTTAAATGTCATTGCCTTTTACTTGACTTTCAAAGTAAGAAATATTCTTCCATGGTCCACTAGGGGAGATAGTAGCTCAGTCGGTAGAGAGGTGGGGTGCAGTCCTACCGGACCCAGGTTCAAACCCCTACTGGGGCAGGGAACAATTTAAGGATTTGAATTTAATAAAAGTAGACTTTACTGATCTACCAGAAGACCCGCGGACATGTAAAAATACCCCCGCTAATACCAATACACCAGTCCTGTATGAGACAGCCCTAGCATGTATTCAATATGGACGGTGGGTCTTAACGCCGAAGTGGTGACATGTAGAGGTGTATGGTATGTAGGAGGAATACTGGGCCTTAGGAGCAGGCTGTGAAGCCTATGCCCAGAGTCGTAAACATTAAAAAAAAAATAATAATAATAATATGGCGACTTTTGCCACGATAGAACAGTGAATGTGCTTTTATAAATATCTGTCATGATACTGGCGAATTTCGATTATGTAAGAGCATTTTTGTAAACTGAGCCTAGATAGTTTGAGATGTGAAATCGTACTAAATCTGAGCTTAAGCTGATTGCTCAGGTCTTAAGAGCGAACTTTTCCAGTAATATTAATAAGCCTAATTTACTTAGGATGATTCAAGACACAATGTTTAGAGTGAGTGAATATGCTGAAACTTGTCATACCACAACTTACAGTATATATACATACATACACACACACACACACACACACACACACACATATATATATATATATATATATATATATATATATATATACAGACAGAGAGAGATACAATATATATATATATATATATACAGAGAGAGATACAATATATATATATATATATATATATATATATAGATAGATAGATAGATAGATAGATAGATAGATAGATAGATAGATATAGATAGATAGATAGATACAGAGACAGTGAGATACAGTATATATATATATATATATATATATATATATATATATATATATATATATATATATATATATATATATTGCCTAAACAAAGTTAGTCCCTCCCTTTAGTGAATACGATGTCACTAAATAATTCTAAATGTCTGAGACGGTAGCATGTCTTATTTCCTAGCCTAGGGACTCTTGGCACTGCAGAGAGTGGGCTACTAATAAGCGTAAGACACAGGAGGCCTTCATTGCTTTATCGGCTAACTAGTGTGCTGATTATGAGGTGATAAAGGATTCAGTTCTTTGGGCTTATGCACTTGCATCAGAAACTTATTAGCTGAAATATAAAACCAATTACAAACATAAAGATCATACCCATGTGGAATAAGCTAGAAAACTTTAAAATGTATCTGACAAGTTGCTAACTTAAAAATATTAACAATGTTCTTTCAGAGTCTTAGAGAACCCATGATCTTGAAGAACTTCTCTAGGAATATTGCCAAGCATGTTGCCATTCACCAAGTTGTGAAAGAGGTGGACAACCTGGTTGAGGTAGCTGTTGTGGTAGGTAATTAAAATATCATCTACAAATATGATTCGAAGACTTATTCATGTAGGAGATATGAGAGAGTGGACCAGACTCTGTACATTGTTCTTCTTGCAAAGCAACTATGATTAAATTAGATGACTCCGCTGGAAAAACTGTAACCCCAGAGCATGTATGTTTCACCAAAAAGAGTGGCGACATTGGTTCCAAAGGGTCAGTAAGAAGTTCCAAGTTTTATCAGTTTTGTAATAGGAAGGGTTATGTAAAAAAGGAGTGCTAGTGCAGGCGTCAGGAATTAATGAAAGTGGTAATAAGACTCCATCAGAGCATCCTCCCTCAACGATGTGGTGTCGTCCTATCTCTGCTAACCCTGGCACAAGTTACCATCAAACACTGACTCAGTTGGGACACAGTTTGGGGCATGACGTATCAGCGATAAGAGTCAACCTGCATCGAATTACAAGAGAGAAAGGAAGCAGAGTTGAACCTAAGTGATGAGGACCACCTGCATTCAATGCTGCAGCCAGTCCCAGCTGAATAACCTTGTGTGACCACCCTCTCGAAGAAATTATTCGAGATATTATCCTGGTGTTAGATTCAGGAAAGGAAAAAGAGGTTTGACTACATGGATGTATCAGAAGTGGGTAGAGATGGATTGTGAGTTCTCACTTGACTCCAGCTTCTTCTAAGTCCCTCGCTTAGCTAAATGATATAATTTAGGAAGTACTCCAAGACATCTAGTCGTAAGTTAAGAATTTGTATTTGGCTAGCACACGTAGGAGCCTAGTAATGTAACTATTCCCATTTCGAACCCTATTTGTTGAAGTGTCTGATTGATCATGTTTGAGTACGGTAGGTCTGTAAACGATCCTAATTAGGTTAGAAGTGGCTCTCTGTGCACGTGTTTATTATATAAAAGAACCCAATTCTGTGATTTGCTGTGTAGATATTTTGTAAGTAGACTTTATTTGTTTAAGTGTCATTGCCATTGATTTGACTCTCAGAGTCAGAAATATCCGTGTACGGTCTATAACAATACGTTATTTTCTTAAGTAGGAGGACGTCATTTATATTTTATTCTTTTTGCTTCCAAGCGACATAATTTTCCTTTGGAGATTTTTTCTTTCGATCTGTAGCAATTAGATACTGCCTCTGTTACCTCCTCCAGTAGCTGAGGTCTCTCCTAAGTCAAGTGGAAGATAAAGGCATAAAGTATGACCATCGCACAGAGCATTCTATGTAAATCTAAATATACAAAAATGGGTGAGGTAAAGGGTGTACTGTACACACACACACACACACACACACACACACACACACACACACACACACACACACACACACACACACACACACACACACACACACACACACACACACACACACACACACACACACACACACACACACACACACACACACACACACACACACACACACACACACACACACACACACACACACCTTTGGGCGCTCACGCACGTGTGTGTGTGTGTGTGTGTGTGTGTGTGTGTGTGTGTGTGTGTGTGTGTGTGTGTGCCCTGATTCATTTAATTTTGATTTTGAGAATGAACCTTTTTCTTAGACCATTCACATTCCCTCCTATATTCCAATCAACAATGGGGAATCCGAGAATTCAAGGCTATTAGTGGGGGGGCATGCAAAGAAATAATAACAAATGAGACCAAAATGTTAGACGAAGCACACACACAGAAAATGAGAATAAAATTAGAGGAAACCAAAATATACATAAACAGGAAAATATTGGCGGATTATGACACCAGTATGGAATGCGATTGGCTAATATAGATAGCACAACTTCACCAAGAGGAAGAGCACTGCGTCCTAGCTGTCCTAAATCCTCTACTCCAACCTCCCTCCACAATAATTTAAAGGGGTGGGATGTAAAGCAATTAAAAAAAAAAATGCTCTAACTATTCCGCCAAATTTTATTCAAAGCAAATCAAAACCGCTTGAGACTTTTCCTGTGACCTTGATCTTTAACTAGTTGTTCTCAAAATCGAATCTCATTATCCTTGATTTAGTTTGAGCACTTCAACAAATTTTAGTCTACATCAGAAAAAAAAAAAAAATTAAGCTGACCATCTCATTTGACCTTGACCTTTGACGTATTGGTCGAAAAAACAATAGGTCTATCTCTTTGGTGAACCTCAACCAATCCTCCAAGTTTGATTCACGTCATTTGAAAACAGTTTTAGAACTTTGTTCATACCTAGACACAGTGGGTAGAAATTAGACTTTGCCCATTGCGCTTAACCTTCTACTGATTTTTCTCACAACTGAATCCCTTTACTCCTACCTGACCTTTAATCTTCCACCGAGTGTGGTTCAAATCAGATACGAACTACTTGAGTTGACCTAACCTTGTGACCTTGAACTCTGACCTTTCCCTCTGAATTCGACTTTTGATTGATGGATCTCAAAATCTAAATTCTGTATTCTTACCTATTCCTCGACCCTTATACAAAGTTCACCCTCTGTTGGGTAAAAATGTCGAGGCTGATCCTGCCCTGAGACCTTGACATTTAACCCACTGTTCAAAAAAATTATAGGCTTACTCTCTGGCTCAATCTTCCACCATGACCTGTTGGAATCGGATCAAAACTGAGTCATTTTATACACCAACGAATCGAACTTTGACTTTGCATCGTGACAATGATCTTTGATTGTTCTCAGAAGTGAAGCACTATATTCTTCTGATACTCTCAGTATTTTCCGTAAATTTAATCAGAATTGGATAACAAATGTTTAAGTAGATTTTGTTAGGACAATACTTAATTTAGTTTAATGATCTTGACCTTTGACTTATTGTTTAAAGAAAAAATAAGTATGTACATTGGCTGTCTCTCTACACTTCCACCAAGTATGGTTAATATCTGGTAAAAACCGTTCGTTACTTTGTTGGGAGAGAGAGAGAGAGAGAGAGAGAGAGAGAGAGAGAGTTCTATGATTAGAAGAAAAAAAAGTAACTGAGATAGCGTAATACCCTACATTTACTGGCAACGCTATTTTCTGTCTATCTATCTATTGCAAGACGCCATAATCCCGTAAGGGGTGGCCATTTGACTTTGAGTTATTTGTTTTACGGAGAGGGGCACTAACCCTCCACCAACCCACTTGCTGACACGTGGGGAGCACGTATAGTTTGGTTATATGGTTATCACCCAGCGTTGTAAATGGTTTCTTGGCTTACAGGAAACCATTTGGCTTGTCACTCAATGTGAAGCCACCTGTAAAGGAAAGAAAAACAATAAGAAGAGACAGGAAAGATGGGAGAAATAGGAAGAGAGGAGGGCAGGCACAGAAAAAGAATGATAAAGGCTAAGAAGTAGGCAGCACTACATCAAGTGAGTGGATGATGGTCGCCACCACCTACCACTAAATCTATTGTACAAAAATGTTTTATAACGGTCTGTTCCCCACATAACACTTTATGTTCTATGACGTTATTGCTGTCTGTATTGGATGGAGAAGACAAAAAACCAGTAAGTCAATGGGGAAAGGCCTTTGTCCTGCGGTGGACTGACACAGGCTGCTGCTGCTGATGATGATGGTTGTCACATCAAGGCGATTAATTCAGCACAGAAGAGTCCCTTGGAACTGGAAAGGTACTCAGAGCTCTTGGCTGGAAAAATGTTTAAGCTGAATAAAATCATCGGGGGATAGCAATTATTAATTATAAGAGACACCGCCGGATTAAGGGGGGGGCCCAAGGGGCACGGGCCCTGGGCCACCCACCAAGAGGGGGCCTCCCACAAGAGCAACTTGTGTTCATTTCATTTCGTGTTTATGCATTACATATTACAGCATTGGATGAATAGTCCCCGTTCAGTATTTCCTAAATAAAAGTGTCCTATTTATATATTAGGATTTAGGTTACCAGTCTGTGGTGTATGCCATTGGGGGAGTTGGAAAGGAGGCCTCCCTTCCAAGCGGGCCCCGGGCCTCCCACATGCTTAATCCAGCCGTGATAAGAGACGTCCATTAGCTTGAGGGGTTAATTTACTTTTTCAGTTGTTGGGTGATGGCAGATTGTGTTTTTTTTTTTTTTTTTTTCCCTCGGCGACCTTCATTTTTTCGTACATTCTGATGATGATCGCTACACGGAACCTTCATTATATCGCTGGATGCGTTTACGTGTTCCTCTTCAACAAGGGATGGTTTTGTAAGGAACACACCCTGTGAAAATGGGCGTTGTATGAGGGGGAGGGGAGGGGATTTGTGGTGGTAACGTATTTCTTTAACCCCCTAAATCTGATGACGTTTATTGTAGTTTAATCTTTTTATGCCCAGATACTCTCATCTTAAATGTCGGGACCAACTGCTTAGCCCCGGACTCCTACGCTCCTCATGGGGCAATGTAGGATTGGATGATGGATGGATGGATGGATGATCTTATTTAACACTAGAGATACCTTTTGAACGGGAGGAAGGGTTAGATATGACCTTCATTATTTCTGCACAGCAAGGGGTCCTCCTAAAGTTCTAAAAATTCACCTGGTGGTAGCTGGGAAAAAAAAAATGCGTCATAGAACTAGAGCACATAAAAGTTCGATGAGGTGGGGGATAGAAAATGCGTGGGTTGGTGGAGAGTAATGGATGGGGATGATGGTGGGGATGATGGTGGGAGAGAAGAATTTTCTCTTAAAAATTTGATGTTGATGGAGCAAGTCTGGATGGAGAGGGATGGGCGAGATGGGCGGGGATGATGAGTGGTGGGGTGAGGTCAGGGTGCGACGCTCTGTAAGGAGTTAGACCAATAGGAGAGAAGAACAAGCACTTGGATAAAAAATAGGCACACTGCTCCCTTTTATTTTGGATCTTACTGAACAAGCACAGTACTAAGGAGTCATCATAACTAAGAGGTTATAAAAACATTCCCTCTTGTACTAGGCAACGCATCCCTGCAGCCTGTGAAAGGAGCTCTTAATCCAATTATCGTATCAGCCTTATCGCTCCGTGCCGTCCCTGCAGTTATGAGGACCTGCTTGACACAGCCACACCCCTGCCTCTCACTGCCCCCTCTCGACCTGAACCCCTCCCCACACATTCCCATCTTACAGTACAACCCCCATAACCGCCCTGATTTCTCCACGACACCCTCTTAACTATTCCATCTAACTCCGCCAACCTCTGTTCTCCTACCTCACGTTTCACTCCACCACCCCACTTCACCACCTCACCCCCTCACCCTATAGTCCACACCCAACTCACACTCTCCACACCTCACTCCACACTCCCCACCCTTCCATTCCACTACATACACCCTCTCACTTCACCTCGTCCACTCTCCCACTCCACCACTCCTACAGTCTTACTCCACCACCCCCATCATCGCACTCCATCAACCCCACCCTCCCTCTCCACCATTCCTACCTTTCCACTCCACTGCCTCCACCCTTTCACTTCATCATCCCTCCCTCCCCCCTATCACCCCCACCCTCCTACGCCTCCACAGCTTCCACTGATTTATTCCACAGCCTGTCGCTCTGGTATGTCACTCTAGTACTTCACGGCCTTTGGGTTTTGTTTACTAGAATTTATAAAGGTAGAAAGATATTGCACTGATCAACGCCTAGCTGTTTATTTGTGTGTCTCTATATCTTATGGTATAGTTCACAAAATTCAATGTCTCCTAATTAAAGAGAATGATGTGATCCTCCGTATAAACATCTGCTTCTCTCCTCCTTGAATATGATTAATGTCTCTTGCAGCCCTTAACGGCCCCCGATGAATGGCTGTGTGTACAGGGCTGCATTCACTTCTTTGACGAAAAATAAACGCTGGCAAATCGACCGCCGTTGACGCCTGACTTTGTCCTTCAGGGTGTTTTTGTAGTCCTTGGCCAGGATTCTATCGAAAGTTGTAGTGATATTTCAGTGGTAGTCAGGATGTTACTAACATTTCACTGTCCTCATAATCTACAATCATTACATAATAGAACAAGTAAAAATGAAAGACTCAGTTAAATTTGTGGTGTTATTGTTTTGGTCCAAGGTTCGTATGAAACGCGAACTCGATGGACTGCAGGCTGAAGTTATAGTAGTCCACCATTCTCCTTTCGGAGCACGGGGAGGGAGCTAAGATACGTTTGCAGAAACGGAGTATGGAGTTGTCCGGTCATATGGGTATCACCACGAGATGGCATCTCTCTCTAACGTCGTTGTTGTAAATAAAACAATAATCTGAGATGGTTCAGCCATGTGGATGGAAATGAGAGCTAGAGACTGACTGGAAGAGTACGTTAGAGTTGGGTGGTTGGATGGAGGAGACAAAGAACAAGGTGGCGAAATTAGTCGAGAGTGTAGTTAACTTGGGTTGTGTGTTGTGGGGAAAATGCATTGTTACTGAGAAGGGAACGAAATTATTAGAGATACTTTTATTTAGGCCATCTCGCGGAATGCGTCGTCAGGAACAAGACAAAGAAACAGATCTTTTGTTTTTGCTAAACTAATATTAAATGGGGTGAAGATTCATTTTCATACTGTAGGTGCACATTACTTACTAATACTTAAACTCCCTCGGGTTTCTACGACTCAAATGCCGCTTTAATTAATCGTCTTGGGTTGGCTGGTATGAAGTAAAGAGTTTTCCCAGTCAGGAAAGGGGTAATGGTGAGTTTATTAATTTTTTCATTCTCCATGACTGAACTTTAGATGCATAAAATGTCTATTTTTGGCTGAAATACAATAATAGAGTTGTTCCAGCCATGAAAGATTAATATGATGGGTGGACTTTTATCAAGGAATCTATAACAAAATTAATAAAGGAAGAGAAAGTGGACGGTGCAAGTGACGAAGTAATAAGAGGCGACGAAGGGGAGAAGGAAGAATGAACAGGCCGGGTAAGAAGGGAGACAGAATGTAGGGGATTGGAAAGAGAGGCTGGAAAGTAATAGACTGGGTGGAACTACATTGGTCACAGGTAAATAAACAGGATGATAGAAACCACAGAAACAGATAAAAATAAAGCCAGCCAAATTACAGAAGACAATGCGAGAGACACCATAGAGGAACTGGTGGGAAGGACAAAAACGTCACATGTGAGAAGAGATCGGTTTGTGGAGGAGAATGGATGGGATAGGGTGGGGGTGAAGATGAGGGTGAGGGGAGGAGGGAAACTAGAAGAGAAGGGATTGGGGGGTTGAGGGTGAAGGCAGAGAGGGTGAGGATGAGGGTCCTGGGAGAGACGGGATGGTGCGGGTGAAAGTGAGGAGGAGGGTTGTACCTAGATAAGTGAAAGGATTGAGAGGAAGAGAGTAAGGGTGAACTGGGTTGGGAGGATTGTTGGAGAAGAAAGTGACAAGAAAGGTGAGGGCGAAAGAGAGAGGGGGGGGGGAGGGGATAAAAGAAGGGATGGGAAGGGTGAGGTTCACAGCAGGGTTGGAGAGAAGAGGACTGGGAGAAGAAAAGTGATTTGGAGGGTGAGGGTTATCAAAATATTCGAGAGACAAAACAGCAGCAATAGAGCAATAGGCAAAATGACAACAACAAGGTAAATGATTGTCTATTTGTTCATCTCCCAATTCTGCTTGCACCATCAAGAGCGGCAGTCCCGATATTTAAGGTAATGGCGACCAGACTCGCGTCTGTCTGAATGTCATTAGGTAAGTAGTAAACCCCAACCATACCTCAATTGTAAACTACAGGGGTCATGTGGTTGAAGTGCCATAACCCGTTAGGCCACCAGACGTCATTTGGTTATTTGATTACCATCCAAACTAGTAAATAGATTCCTGGGTTACAGAAAGCTATTTCACTTCTCACTCATTGTAGGTACCTGAAAGCAGCACTACATCAAGGAAGTGAATAATGGACACGTCTCATAAATATATATATATATATATATATATATATATATATATATATATATATATATATATATATATATGTGAAAGAATGCATATATTTCTTGTGTATCTTGTGCATGTGTGTATAGTGTGTGCGTGTCATTGCACGTGTGTGTGTCTGTGTGCGTCAATGCTGTGTATGTCAGCACCCCTGAATCACATCATCTTTACGTTTCTGCCCGGAATCGTGCTAAGTCTGTTCTTCGCTCTACTAAAAATAATTTCATCCATACTAAATGCTCTCAACTCTCCAACTCGAATTCTTCCCGCTCCTTCTGGCATCTTGCCAAAAATCTTTCTAACAACTTTACCTCATCATCCTTCCCTCCTCTTTTATACTCTGATGGTTCTGTAGCTATTTCTTCTACTGATAAAGCAGATCTCTTCGCACAGACTTTCTCCTCCAATTCTACCTTAGACGATTTCGGTGCTGTTCCTCTATCACTTCCCCCCTCTGACTTCCTCATGGCTGACATTAAAATTTCTTCAGTTGATGTATTTTCTGCCATCACTGGCCTCAGTACTAACAAGGCATATGGGCCTGATGGGGTCCCTCCTGTTGTTCTCAAGAACTGTGCTCCTGTGCTTACACACTGCCTAGGCAAACTCTTTCGTCTTTGTCTGTCAACTTGTACCTTTTCTTCTTGCTGGAAGTTTGCTCTCATTGAGCCAGTCCCAAAGAAGGGTGACCACTCCCAACCCTCCAACTATCGTCCAATTGCTTTAACGTCCTGTATTTCAAAAGTTTTCGAGTCAATTCTTAATAGAAAAAATTTAAGGCATCTTTCCTATCACAACCTTCTTTCAGATCGTCAGTACGGGTTCCGTCAGGGACGCTCCACTGGCTATCTTCTCACCTACCTTTCATACTCCTGGTCATCCTCCTTTCGGGACTTTGGCGAAAGCTTTGCCATTGCACTTGACATCTCAAAGGCTTTCGATCGAGTCTGGCATAAATCTTTAATTTCCAAACTGCCCTCCTACGGTTTCTATCCTTCTATCTGTGCCTTCATCGCTAGCTTCCTTTCTGGTCGTTCTATAGCCGCTGTTGTAGACGGCCATCGTTCTTCTCCTAGATCTATCAACAGTGGTGTTCCTCAGGGCTCTGTCCTATCACCAACTCTCTTCCTTTTATTCATCAATGATCTTCTAAGCTGTACATCTAACCCTATCCACTCATACGCTGATGACTCCACCCTTCACCTTTCCATTCGGTTCCCGCAACGCCCATCTCAACAGTTACTTCAACAAACAAGGGATGAGGCTATGGCACACCTAATGTCTGACTTGGCTCATATCTCTGACTGGGGTAAAAATAATATGGTTGTCTTTAATGCATCTAAGACTCAGTTCTTACACCTATCAACCCGACAAAATCTTCCACAGGTATACCCACTAATGTTTAATAATATTCAGCTTAATCCTGCATCATCCTTGAACGTGCTTGGGGTTTCATTTACTCGGGACTTATCTTGGAAAGATCATATTACATCTCTTGTAAAATCTGCTTCCAAGAGATTGGGTGTGCTAAGCCGACTCCGCTCTTTCTTTACCCCTGCGCAATTGTTGACTCTATACAGGGGTTTTATCTGCCCCTGTGTGGAGTACAACTCTCATGTGTGGGGAGGCTCCCCACATACAGCTCTTCTCAATAGGGTGGAGTCATAGGCTTTTCGTCTCATTAACTCTCCTCCTCTTACTGACTCCCTTCAACCTCTGTCTCTTCGCCGCACTGTTGCATCTTTATCTCTTTTCTATCGCTACTTTAATGGTCACTGCTCCTCTGAACTGTCTGCTTGCATTCCTCCACCTCTACGACGGGCGCGTAGCACCCGTCTGGCAGCAAACTCATCCTTTTTCTGTCCAACTCTCTAATGCAAGAGTTAACCATTACTCCCAGTCTTTCATTTATGCAACAGGTCAGCTCTGGAACTGTCTCCCTCTGTCTGTATTTCCTGCTACCTATGATCTCCAGTCTTTCAAACGCAGTGTGTCCAGGCATCTCAAAATGATCGGATCTTGAATTTGGCTTTATATTGTATTTTGTTTTTCTCTTGGAGGGAACTGTTACTGCGGGCTCGTGGCCTTTGGTCTCTTTTTCCTCGCATAAAAAAAAAAAAATCTATGCACATTGTTACATAGCCTATGATTTCATCATCCTTTGTGTAATTCTAACGTACAGTATGCTGCACGTTTGATCACGAGCGTGTTCTACCTCACTCCCCCCTTCTACCCTTATAGTAGAGTAAGTCGTTCTTTCTGTTGTTCAGAGCAGGATTGTCAACTCTTTGTCCCCTATGGCTTCATTTGCACGTCCTTCTTACAAGTTGTATCAAGCTCTTCCGGCCTCTATATAATGAGCTCAGTCTCTACATTATTGCCACTTAGATCTACTCCTCATTTTGCTCACATCTCTGTCCTCCCCTGCACAGTTGTTATTATTGTGAGTGCTCAGGAAGTCTCCAACCATCTAGCTGCTGTGTAATTTGAGTATGAGTGGTATTGCATTTTTTCCTTGTACTGTATAGCATGAGGTGTTAATTCGTAGGCCTAGTGAGGTTTTTGTGATTCATGTGTTTTAAATGTCAGCCATTATTGATAATATTTTGTATCTGTAATAATATATCTTGCATTCACTGAGCATTATCCGGTTTTCTCATTTTATCAGGGCTGACTTAGATAAATTTACACTTGCTAATTTCGTGTTAATAGAGGCTATTGCAGTTAACCATATATTTAACCTGTTTTTTGCCATTACATTATCCTTATGAGTCCTGAATGTTTAGTTGTTAGTTTGAGCATTAAACTTTAACTTATAATTTTACCTAACTCTTTTGTTTTGAACCTGGAACTTTGCGGAACAGTTTTCTCTGTTCCGTAACAACATGCACCCGTTATCATGTTGTTGCCTGTTTAGTGCATGCACATTTACAAAGTCTTAGTTAAATCTGTTTGCTCTCTGGACACGGGTTTGACTAAAATTGTTTTTAATATCAATGACTTTTGGTGGAGCTTAAACTGGCGACATAAAGATTTGTATTCACCAGCGATATTTATAACGTTTGGAGTATGGGGGAGAGATTGAATTGCCTAGCTCTTTTCTGTATATTTCTCGTCTGGCCTCCAGCTGCATGTTGACGCGTGCACGCAGCAAGAGGGTATATAAGGTGGAGAATTTTGAATGGAGACAGAGTTTTTGTGGGATTGGCGTTGGGAGAAGGAGTGTTTGGACTGGAGATCAGAGAGGGAGGAAAAGCAGTATTTTGTGTGTTGTATATATTTCTGGACATCTTTTCACTTCGTATCAGCATCCAGTCACAAGTATTATTGTTACTGTATTATTATTATTATTTGTGACAATTGAGTGCAGTTTAGTTATCTTTTTTTGTACGATATTGTTTCTTTTGTCTGCAAAGTTTGTTCCCAGACTTTAGTGTGATTATTCAGGGTATTATCAGGTTCCTTGTTTTTCTCATTCTTTCGTGTTTCATTATCTCATTGTAAATATTGTAAATATCATTAGCTTGTATTACATTAGGTATTTTTTTCCCATTGTGTTCATTTTGCCCTTGCTGACGTCAGCTAATTTTATTTACTTTCAGACCTGTGTTGCGAGATTGGAGTTAGTGTTTTTTTTTTTTTTCATCACTAAACTATTTGTTCGTTTCCCTTTTCACTTTGTTTTTCTCAGTTTTTAGACAGTCAGATTTAGTTATTGTGTTGCCTACTCTCTTCTCGTAACAATATATATATATATATATATATATATATATATATATATATATATATATATATATATATATATATATATAAACAAAAGGAAGGAACGGAGGTCAAGGTATAGCAAGGCAACGGTGGCAAAACAACAGACACGGTGGTAACATTTGATGGAGTGTTAACAACTCCAACAAGCATATATATTCATGCCGGTATAGTTGAGCAGATTATCCTCCGTGACGACAACAACAGCCTCAAAAACAACAGCTAGCTTTCCCTTACTTTGCTTCTTTTCTTTAACGGAGCAGTCAACAACTGGCGGTAGCAGGAGTACGTTACAGAGGTCGAGATAATGCTGTAGTTAATTAGTTCAGGGAGTGTATATCGTAGCTAAATAATAGGATAGAATGTTGGTGTATGCAGTGTGTAATGACATGTGCAGTATGTGTGACGATTACCGGTATGCACAGTATAATGTATGTTGAATGAATGCATTACTGGCACTTGGAGGAGAGTAGAAATTGTTCCATTGTCCATATTATTACCTGCGTCGTGGGAAGCCGTGTAATGTACAGCCGACAGCAGAAGTTCGTCCCTCTTAGCGTGCGTGATACGAGCCTGTTGATCTGGTAACACTGTATGAAATAGAGTTGACAGGTACGCTTTAAATGGCTAATATTAAAGAAATGTGTTCGGAGATAAGAACACATTCCCTAATGATAATATTAATTTGTAGCAGGTGGGATAATGTTATTGTGAAATGTTTGACACTGGTGTATGAAGATTCTTCGTTACGGACACAGAAGCATAGGATTACTTGGACTGGACTGATGTTGCCAGCAAGTATTATATGAAATATTATAGAACGATTGCAGTCTTAAAGGTGAGGTTGCAAGAAAACACTAATTACGATGTCAGTTACACACTAAACAAACACAGAAACTGCCAGTTCGTGTTTCGCCAGTATGCGATTTTGTTTTATAAGTCACTTCCCTTTCCGACCTCTCTCCCCACCCGTCTCTCCTCTTCCAAGTCATGCTCTGCCATCATCCACGTTTTATCGTTAATGTTGAAAATCGTATGTCTGTAGGTAAACTGTGGGAAATAATATAAAAGTGTCAATGAGCTTCTTTTCCTCCATCGCTTGAAGTGTTATCAATGACTTGAATATAAATGCTAGTAACATGAATAGTCACTGTGGTGGTTAGGAGACATTTCTCATCATTTATGTAACACTTACCTAACTATCGTTCTTACAGTGCCCAAAATACACTCCCTCTCCACCCCCTCGCCGTCTCCTCCCCTCCCCCTTCCACTGTTTCCATCACTTCTCCCCCCTCCCTCCGCCCCCATTTCCAGTAACCTTTGTTTCTAGCCTGCAACACTCCGAATCCCTCCCCACCGTGTTATTGTATTGACCCTGCCCAACTTCTCTCCCTTGTCATTTCAAATGTCTTTTTCTCTCCCTTTTTCATTTTTGTCTCGGGAATCGAACAACATAACGATGTTTGGGTCATGTTTTTGTATAGTATCCTTTAATAATGTGTAATATTATAATGATCGTGACAATGGCGGTCAAGAGGCATTAACTGTTCAAAGGACGGCAGTCAGTGCCTCAGTTTAATGATCATTTTATTTCTCCTCCTCTAGCCATTAATATCTTGCTTACACTTATTTTATAAATCCCAACATACATAAAATATGAAGCACAAACGTCCTTCTTTTCACCAAAGAAAGTAGGAAATGAAAAATAATCATTGCGTATGTTGTATGACTGAGGTGGTTTGGACATGTGGAGAGAATGGAGAATGAAAGACTGACTAAGAGGGTGTATGTAGGTGAGGTGGAGGGAGGGAGAGGGAGGGGTAGACCGAGGATGAGGTGGAGGGATGGAGTTGAGAGGAATATATGGGGGAGGGGGGGTTGAGTTGGGGGGAGGGGAGTCAAATGGTGGGTGACAGAGCGACTTGGAGGCGTTTTGTCTGCGACAACCCTTTCGGGATTAGGGCGTCGGCCTATAGATAGATAGATAGATAGATGTTGTATGATCTACACGCATCCAGAAAATATTTTCTTAAAAGTACTGTCAGTATTCTTGGTGATAATCTGTAGATCTTCAGTTACGATTAAATATAGCAAAATAGATGATAGTCACAAAAGCTGTATCCTCATACATTTGGCTACCATAATCATCGTAATATACGATGAAGGGGGATTATACCCCTCTGGATGAGTAGATGAAGCCCTTATCGGAATATGCTTGTCATGAGCCCGGACAGCAGGCAGATGTAAGTGGAAGTATGAGATTGTCGCGGTGTAAGGGTTAATTATGGTAAAGGTTCGCTTCCTATCCATCCGAGTCCTTGTCACTCCTGTATCGATAATATCGGCAGTTGCAGAACAGATGTTCAGGGCGCTGACGGACAGCCATGCCGTTACCTTTTGTTCTAACCATGCAGTGCAGCTATGGGAATGGAATGATAGGGATAATCTTGCTGACTGCATTCTCTGACCTTGTAAGATCATGCGTTGAGGGAGTTCAGATCAAAGTATGTCGATGGCATATTGTTTTAAATTATATATAAGTAGACGTATCTCATAGGTCTCACTTTAGTGCGGAACACAATGTGTGTGGGGGGGCTTATGGAAGCAGGAATACTTTGGGTGAGGGAAGGGATTACATATATTACAAGCTGGGACACAGATAAATATGTTATAACGTGAAGGGAGGAGTGAGGGATACAGAAAGCGGGAAGGAGGCGAGGAGGGAAGGAATCCACAAGGGGGGATGGTATTGAACACTGATAGTTACGATGGACATATTGTTATGTAAGTAATTTGGTTACTTGTGTGTAATACAGTTGGCAATATAACATGCACGAGTATTGTGTTTATAATGTCATTACAATTAAGACTCAAATTCCTGTAAATGGTAATAACTGTATTCAAATTATGAAGAACCGATCTAGTTAGGGAGGTAAACAGAAGCAGAGTCAGTCAAATGAAATCGTTGGGAAGGGTTGGGGGTGTTGAGGGAGAGAAACAAGGGGTACTGGTAGAGGGGGGGAAGGGAGGGGGGAGAAGTGATGGAGACAGTGGAAGGGGGAGGGGAGGAGACGGCGAGGGGGTGGAGAGGGAGTGTATTTGGAGCACTGTATTAACGATGGTTATATAAATGTTATATAATGTGGCGAGTAATGTCTCCTAACCACCACAGTGACGATTTATTCATGTTACTAACATTTATATTCAAGTCATGGATAACATTTCAAGCGATGGAGGAGGAAATGAAGCTCATTTGACACTTTTATATTGTTTCCCACAGTTTATCTACAGACATACGGTATTCAGCATTAACGATAAAACGTGGATGATGGCAAAGCATGACTAGGAAGAGAAGAGACGGGTGGGGAGAGAGGTCGGAAAAGGAAGTTATTTAACTTGTAAAACTAAACCGCATACTGGCGAAACACGAACTGTCAGTTTCTGTGTTTGTTTAGTGTGTAACTGACATCGTAATTAGTGTTTTCTTGCAACCTCACCTTTAGGACTGCAATCGTTCTATAATATTTCATATAATACTTGCTGGCAACATCAGTCCAGTCCAAATAATCCTATGCTTCTGTGTCCGTAACGAAGAATCTTCATACACCAGTGTCAAACATTTCACAATAACATTATCCCACCTGCTACAAATTAATATTATCATTAGGGAATGTGTTCTTATCTCCGAACACATTTCTTTAATATTAGCCATTTAAAGCGTACCTGTCAACTCTATTTCATACAGTGTTACCAGATCAACAGGCTCGTATCAACCACGCTAAGAGGGACGAACTTCTGCTGTCGGCTGTACATCGCTGGATAGGCTGTGGAAGAATTATTGGTGTTTCTTATGTTCCTTTTCTCCAAGTTCGTTAACATACTGCTGAAAAAGCCAAATAACACCAAACTGAGCACAAAAATTGAGCCTAAGGTGTGATCCTCAGTGCTTTGGCATGAGCGTGGAAAGCCTTTGAACTGATAGTGGTATGCTCATTCTGAACTAGGATGAATCATTTTAAAGTGTACATTAATATCATGGAAATGATAATGTTAGATCTTTTTGCTAAAATAATAGCGTTAGCAAGCTGGCTCACTCAAACAAATTTCACTCATTCAAGTGTGGATGCCTGTTACTTTATTTACTTTTCTCAGACGAATTTGTTAGGTTTTCTGTGACAGAAAAGCCACAATACACGACAGTGTAATTGACAAAGTTTTTTTTTTTTTTTTTTTTTTAAATGTGTCCGACTCTGGGCAAAGGCTTCAGGGCCTATATCTCGGGGGCAGTGGCCTATCCTCCTACACCTCCACATGTCACCATTTCGGCACTAATACCCACCGTCCATATTGAATACATGCTAGGGCTGTCTCATACAGGACTGGTGTATTGGTATTAGCGGGGGTATTTTTACGACATGTCGGCGGGTAATCTGGTAGATCAGGAAAGTCTGCTTTTTATGAAATTCAAATCCTTAAACTGTTCCCTGCCCCATCCGGGATTCGAACCTGCGTCCATCAGGACTGCAGGCCGCCTCTCTACCGATTCAGCCACCGCCTCCCTACTATTGCCATTCTCACAATTATATTAAGCAACAGCTGGAAGGAGATGCGTTATTAATGCCAGGATACTTGAAACGGACGGATGTGTTACTTTAAAGGACGGAAAAAACGTGCAGAAGTGACACTGTAAGGAATGGGACCAAGTGGAACCACATCACTCTTGAGGGATAGGAGCATTGTATTGGTGTCACTGTAAAGGATGGGAACAAGTGCACTGGCCAGCCAGCGTGCTATATTTCTTTTACTTGGTCTAAAACTGCCATCCTGAATGCTGAGTTATAATAGACTTACATTATACAGTATTATAATGCTAGTCACAAAGAAGTGCTACGGGAAAGGGTGTAGAGCAGTAGCATTGTCTCTTTCTACCACAGAACTAAATGATACAAACTGCAAAAAGACGGAAATCGGGGCAAGCTTAGGTAAAATCAGTAGAGTTATGGGACACTTCTTGCTTACAGTATACAAAGACGGCTTCTTATAATTTTCCGTTTTGATAAGTAGAGCTGTCGTCTCTTAATCAATGTCTATTAAGTGTTTTAACCATATATTTTCAGGCCACCATGAACTGTGTATAGACTATGCAAGTAAATAATATACTATGGACATTTTTGGACCTAAAATATGTACATTCTCTGTCATTATTAGTTGTGTACATCACCGCTGCTCAGATAAAGGAAAATATCGTATAGTGAGACTCATACGCAAGTCAGCGTTTGTGAGTAAAGTTGTCACAAATCTTGGGTAAGCTCTTACGATTAGAATATTATAATCAAAGGATTCTAGTAATAGAGGAACACCGGCACATTATAATCAAAGGACCCTAAAAACAGAGGAACACTGGAACATTATAATCAAAGGATCAGGGTAGTAATAGAGGAACACTATAATCAAAGGATCCTAACAACAGTGGAACACTGGAACATTATAATCGAAGGATCCTAGTAACAGAGGAACACTGGAACATTATAATCAAAAGATCCTAGAAGCAGAGGAACATTAACTTACGAATCAGTTTATAGAATGATGTTTATGGCCCCGAGGATGATGACGAGGATGATAATTATTGGTGTTACCCTTTCAGTGTGATGATGTGTTCTGTACTTCACCCTTGCTATCACCAAGCGACTTTATGCTTATGAAAGGCTTGGAACTTCGGAAGGCTGTCAGTAACTTTTTCAGTACAGATCTTTCCTAAGCTGAATAAAATCGTATGGATATACCAAGAATATAATAAACAAAATGAATATAATAAACACAAACTTCACTACACTGAAGTAGTTATGACGTTATAGATGGTAATGAAGAGGAAGGAGGTGGAGGAGAAGCAGGAGGAGAAGGGCGGCTTAGATTATGTCAATGGATTGCCTGAGGGTTATGAAGTAATATTTTGTTGAGTTCCATTCTTCTACGGGAATGTGAGACGCAACAATCGATTACGCATCTGTGTCCCCAAATGTACTGCTGGGTAAACAAGGACAAGGGAGAAACAAACCCCTCCCAGAGTCTGACCGGCCCAATAACAAATTATTCCTTAATTACTGCGTGTTATGGAAAGTAATGTATTATACACAATTTGCATCGACTTTATCATGTTCGGGCCACTGAGCTACCTCCCTTGATATCTTATAGAGGTTTGGGTTCCTGTCCCTCCTAGCTTGACGTTTAATAAATTCGAGTCCCTTCTAGCTTGGTGTTTAATAGAATCGAGTCCCTCTTTGGTTTGTGATTAAAAGATTCAAATCCCTCCCAGCAGGGTGTTTAATAGATTCAAATCTTTCCTAGCTTAGTGTTTAATAGATTCAAATCACTCCTACCTTCTGGTATAATGGAGCTAAATCCCTCCTAGTTTAGTGTTTAATGGATTTAAATCTCTCTTAGCGTGGTGTTTAATAGATTCAAATTCCTTCTAGCTTGGTGTTTAATATATTCGAGACCCTCCTAGCTTAGTTTATAATACAACTTAGTACCTCTTAACCTGGTGTTTGAGATTTGAGTCCGTCCTAGCTTGGTGTTTGATAGATTTGAGTCCCTTCGAGCATATGGTAGATGGACTAACTTCTAGTAAATTGCTACATTTGCCAGTCATATATAAACCAACGTGACGAGGCTAGCTCACCTTGTATTGCACGGAGTGGCTGGCTCCACAGTGAGCTAAAATGAGTGATTGGAGAAAAAAGAAAGGTCGCAAGGTACGAGGACGGCTGCTTCAAAAATTAACATTAATCTTCTTAGTAATCCCCTTCCTAAGGAGCCCCGCTGGGTGGTGACACAATAATGGACGTCTAAGAAGTTTTAGTATCCCGGGCCTAATCCTGAGAAGTATGTGAGTAGAGGGTGGTGAGGAGATGGGGCTGAAACCGGATGCGGCCACAGTGGTCAGATGTCATACAGTCCAAAACATAAAGAACACAGGGGGTCTTGTCGGCTGGTCTCTCTTGGTGACGTTACTATGACCTGATAATCCGCTCTTTCACTCGGTTTTAGTTATAGGTCTCTCTCTCTCTCTCTCTCTCTCTCTCTACGAAAACGATAACGTCAATGCACAAGGTATTCTCTGTGCGACATCAAAAAAGGGAAAAAAAAAAATCATCGAAAGGAATAGAAAGGGAAAGGAGGGAAGGAGAACAAGAAGAGAAGGAAGAGAAAGAGAATGCAGAGAAAGGAATTTAAGAGAACAAACGATAGAAAGCGACTGGGAGAAAGAGAGGGGAGACAAGAGAAAGGATAGAAACAAAATGAAGAGAAAGAGAAGAGATAGAGAGAGATGAAAGAGAAAGACTGGGGAGAAAGAGAAGGGAGAGAAATAGAAGGCACAGAATGAGAAGGGATAGAAAGAATAGGCAAAGAAAGAGGAGGGGAGAGGAAGAGAGAAAATAGAAAACGAAGGAAGAGAACGACAGGGATAGAAAGAATTGGGAAAGAAAGACAAGGGAATGAAAATAATTGCAAAGAAAGTTAAGAAAAGGAAAGAGACGGGAATTAAAGAGATGGGAGAAAAAGAGAAGGAAGAAAAAGAGATAACAGAAGCGAGAAGGAAAAGAGAAATGGGAGGAACATACGGAAGAGAAAAAAATGGAATAGGAAAAGAGGAGAGAGAGAGAGAGAGAGAGAGAGAGAGAGAGAGAGAGAGAGAGAGAGAGAGAGAGAGAGAGAGAGAGAGAGAGAGAGAGAGAGAGAGAGAGAGAGAGAGAGAGAGAGAGAGAGAGAGAGAGAGAGAGAGAGAGAGAGAGAGAGAGATCATTTTAATTACAGTTTTGTGGCAAATGAAAATAGGTATCCGAAATGCCCTGTCAGACCAAGAACAATAAATACTGTATAAGAAAACTTGAATTTTAGGAGTCTGCTTAACCAACTCGATTGTAGTTGAAAGAACTACTTAAAAACTAAAAAATAATAACTAATCTCAGGTCTTAAATCAAGCTTATTTAAAAGCTAATTTTCTGTCAAAAATACATTCCCCCCCCACACACATACGGAGAGAGAGAGAGAGAGAGAGAGAGAGAGAGATTAATCAGTGACTGTCAGGTCAGGTGTAAGTCCAGTGTCGTTATCACAGCGCGGCCCAGCGACAAGTGAGTTTGACCTGTTGTACTACAGTATGCAAATCTTGGTAGCAGTACTCTTTTCATTGCTTTTTTTTTCGTATTTAAGTGTGTCCGATTCTTGGCATAGACCTCACAATTTGTTCTTTGAGGACCAACACTCCTTCTGGGTGCCACACATCTTCACATCTGCTTATAATGATAGTACATACTGAATAAATGGTGTGACTAAATTAACGGGGGTGTTGTATGACATGTCTGTGGGTCATACGTAATTGATTATTATGTTTCAGTGTAATCATCAATCTGTTTCCTGGATCAGCCTCTGATCGAACGTCCGTCCTTCCGATAAGTAGATAAATATTCTGACCACTTGATGTGTAGCTTTATTGCTCTATGAGAGAGAGAAAAAAAAGAAAAGAATAAATGATGCTTTTCACTACGAGAGGCCTCCCTAACGCTGAACAATTACTTTTGAATCGTAGGTATATTGGCGATGGAAAGAAGTTTGTTTATAACCCCTGCAGTGTAACAGGTACTTCTTAAGCTGGACAGAATCTATAGACGGTACTGTCGGGCGGACGGAGAGGAACAGAAAAATAAGCTGGAAAGGAAGAGAATTTTAGTTAAGGGAACAAGTGACGAGGCTTAACCCAAAATGCTCAGGCAGTATTTTGTAAGTAAAGGTCAAACACAGATACAGTACCTACGAGTGCGACTGAGGACAAAAACACACAAGCCTTTCCCCAGACTACGGAAGACAGTACCAATAAGTAAATAAATAAATGAATGTATGAAGTATAATGTAAGATTCTATACTGCTGGAGACTACATGCCAAATTGTCTCAAGTTCGGAACTAACAATCAGTTCAATGAAAAAGCTTTACTTCTACGTCTGAGCACAGAATGGGACTAACTTTTGACCAGCATCACACACACGTAAAAAGGGTGAAAGATGTCCTCTGTTATCCGTATAAAAAACTCCAAACATTCAGATTCACTATCGTACATTCTCAAGTCACCAATTCATCATGTCAGGGTCACCAATTCTCGACACTAAAGTCACGATTTCAAGACCAAGTTCACCGTCGTCGTGGAAAAAAAGGAGAGAGAGAGAGAGAGACCAACCAGACAAAAACTGAGATGCGCTGTAAGATCAGGCTGCCTTTTTTCTTCGTTTTTAAGATCATTAATCATGCTATCAGTCTCTCACCTGTCTCTCATTCATCCATTTCCACACCACCACCACCACCACCACAGTTATTCACATTACCACCACCACCTACGGGCAACACCACCACCCCATTTCTACCACTACTGCTACCACCTCCATTACTACCACCACCATTACTACAACTACCACCGTCTCTAGTATGGACATTACCACTACCACCTAAACCATCATTCACATTCCACATCATCACCACCACCACCATCACTGTTACCACTACCACCTCCACTACCCTACTACCAAAATTACTACCATCACCACTGCCTTCACTACCTAAAGTGCTACCATCACCACTGCCGTCACTACCTAAATTACCACCATCACCATTGCCTCCACTGCCAAAATTACTACCATGACCACCACCTCCACTACCTAAATTACTACCATCACCACTGCCTCTACTACCTAAATTACTACCATCACCACTGCCTCCACTACCTGAATTACTACCATCACTATTGCCTCTACTACCTGAATTACTACCATGACTATTGCCTCTACTACCTGAATTACTACCATCACTATTGCCTCCACTACCTGAATTGCTACCATCACCACTGCCTCCACCACCTAAATTGCTACCATCACCACCACCTCCACAACTTAAATTACTATCATCACCACCACCGCCACCACTACCTCTACCACGTTCGTTGTCACCGCCACCATCAATTTTCAAACCAGCTGAACCAGAACTGATAAAATCGCCATTAATAGTATATATAAAAAAGGTTGAAGGAAAGATTGATACTAATAAAAGAAGAGAATAATAAGATGGTACACCAGAATACGCATAACATTCATCCGTAAAAAGCAGTTGTATCAAGTTTCCTGCACAGAGACAGAAACAGTCACCATTACTCCAAGCAAAAGAAATAAAAGTGACTTGGCCAAGATTTTTATCCTTTTGTATTTTTTTTTTCCACGTGAGTCATTGGCAGAAAAAGACAATACTTAGGTTTTATATCCTTTCTATGGCGCTTCTTCATGAGTAGCATCATTTTCTAGTGCTAATCCATTACTGCCATTCCTTTTGAAAAGAGTATAGTTCCTAGCTGGTTATTCATGGCTGCTAAGCGTCTCAAGATGGAAAAATGCTGAGATGATAATGGCGTGAGTCTTAGAGCTCCTAATTAGCCATAGTGTTGTACAGAAGATTATACTAGGAATCACAGTCCCCCTTAAGGTAATAGAAACTGTTTGCTTGTAGCCAGAATATGATGAATGTAATACCCTCGTACTTGAGAGGGTACCGGTATGCATACAGTACAAGTAATCACAAGTATAGTACAGGGACTTTGACGGAACCCATTATGGCCGAGAAAATTAAAAAACAAGGAGGAGTGGAAATAAATGGAAGAATTGAGATTTACAGGTACAAAAGCTAATGTCTGATGATGCCTTTTTAATTCTCCCTGCGTCGAAAGATCCCAAGCATATGAAAGCAACGCGGGCATTTTCATTCAAGCAGCTGTTTGAGGATATTAATAAACTTGGAGAGGCCTCTTGGACTGAAGGCGTTAAAACTGAAGAGTTGGAAGCTTAAGAACGCCCGTCCAATGTTAGAAAAAAATTGCTCATATTCTTTGCATTTACCCCTTCCTTCGGAACACGTATTTTTTATTTAATATTAGCTAGAGTATCTGAGACTGATTTTATTCAGCTTATGATACAGTTTCTGAACTGTATAAGTTAGATACAGCACTCACTAACCCTCTGGCTAACAGTTCGCTCTTCTGACCTGAATAAATTTGTGTGGCAGCCGGGAAAAAATAAATAAAAACAAGACTACCCGTCATCTGAGCCAGGTAGACTGTAATAATACTGTTAGCTGAAAACTTGACTGTTATGTATCCATCGTGGATGACTCTCAATGCTGGATGAGCGACGTGTGGACTCACCTTGTAACTCCGAAACAACTTTTATCAATAATTTTTCCTTCTACTATCAATACTGTCCGAGATTTGAGTTTTCGACACAGACAGACAGACACATGTACATTTCGTACAAAAACAATGACCATCGACTTCGTCTATACCTGGATGAAAAATTTTAACATCAGGGTATTACATGGGCTGGCACATTACCAACTAACACAGACTGTCAGACCAGATGAATACTCACTCACAAAATGAGGAGCATTGTTTTGGATCGTGCGCCGTGTCATGATCAGTGATGCAGAGTAATCGTATGAAAAATAACCTCACCTGGAATTTTTGGAGGCAATATGATATCTAGATCCTTTCATAGTGATGGTTGTATATCCACTTTTTATTGTCGCTACTGTAACTAATGTGTTGAAAGTTAAATGTGTCACACCTTTACACTGATGGATTAGGATATGTCTTATTTTCGGCGGCAAAAGATTCTGTTCAGGTGCCAGAAGCCAACACAGGTGAATGTTTAAAAATGTATAATCAGACGTGGGACATCATGTGGTGGACAGTGTTTGTGTAGCCGACAGTGTGAGACAGGATAAGGCGTGTGGCGTTGATGGTACCGGATTAGCACCTTCAACCCCGGGACGCAGTTTGTATTTTCCTCTTGCTCGTAACACGATTACTTTCAGTTTAGGAGAACCCTATACCAATGATGAGGTCAGTGAAGGCTGTATCTAACCCCTCTAGTTCAGAAAGTCTTTCCAAAGCTGAGTAAACTAAACCGGGATAGCAATACTATAACAGGAAACACATTTTCTAACTGAGGAGATTACGTTGATTCCCTTCCCACTTCCCCCCCCCCCTTCCTTCCCCCATTGCTGACGTATCTTCACTTGATCACAGGGATTAGCAAGTGCAAAAAATCTAAGTATACCTGTAAAGACCCTAAGTCGATAGGCGAGGTGGCGTGCCGATGCTCAGTGAAGACAGGATAAGTTTGTGGTGATGTGTAGGCACGCAAGAACACACGAGTATTTTACTGAATATATATTACCCAAAAAGCACAAGGCTGGTGACCTACTTGTTAACATCCTTAACCACTCACCAAGACCATGATCAAGACCAAGAATGTTCTCAAATATAACAGATTTGCAAGTATGACAACCACTGCCCTGCGATGGATGCAGGAACCGATTTAAGTTTGAGTAAAATATTAACAAGGTACTGTATGTTCGCTGCAACACTGGTGACTGTGTTGTTATAATCGGTTTGTTTGCCTCTGAGGGAACTGAGCCACTCTCATTACTTGAACACTAAAATTTAATGAGCTTTAGTTATGCCGTAGGAATAATTCTCCTTCGTTACTATTCAATTTTATCCTCCAATTTTACTACTGATTCCCATCAAGCAAGTGAAAATGAGTAACGGACCTTCGCCAGCTGAAAATAAGTTTACTATAATAGAACTTCTCATAAAAAATACGATACTGAAATGAGTGGTCAGCGGTTACTGTACGTTGGCGAGACTTACACAGTCGTCAGTGTGGCTGAAATAACACGTGTATTATCATGTTACACAACACCCAAGCGCTGGTGAAGGACGGTTTTACGCTGGCACCGATGTAAATGTGGCGGCTCTACTACCCGGTTATGCAAACATTCCTCAGCTAAACTCAGCTCAACCCCTGTCCCCCAAAGGAAGATGATTGACTGCAGGTAAAGGGCAACCTCGGCCCACACTCAACCGAGTTCACGTCCAGATGACTCTGCAGTCGCAACAACAACAACAGTGATACACCTACTGTATATAAGACCCTAGGAACCAGGAGGGTGAATCAGCCATGTACCGGCATAATTATACTGTAGATTCATGCCCCAAGAAGTTGACCGTTCATTATTCTAAATATTATTGTAAATCAGTTTCGTACCTTTCGAAATGAAGATGGAAAAAATAAAACAGAATTCGTATAGTTGGTTACTATATTACGTTCGGTAGTAAAATAATAAATTCAGGCTTTAACTTCAATAATGTCAGCATCGCTCGTCTGACTATCAAGGCATCATATTTCTAGAGAGAGAGAGAGAGAGAGAGGAAATGTCTTGATAAGCGTGATGGAAGTATATCGTTCATAATTTGTCTTGAGAAATCGACGAGAGCTTGGCGCACCAGTGTCAGGCATCCTAGCAAATAGAATTGTTCTACATATCACGTGTACTTGTGATAGTTTTAAATATATAGGGTACCGATGAAGTAATAAAAGAAGAGTAGTGACTATTATTATTATTATTATTATTATTAGTAGTAGTAGTAGTAGTAGTAGTAGTCGTAGTCGTAGTAGTAGTAGTAGTAGTGGTAGTGGTAGTAGTAGTAGTAGTAGTCGTAGTAGTGGTGGTAGTGGTAGTAGTAGTAGTAGTAGTAGTAGTAGTAGTAATAATAATAATAATAATAATAATAATAATAATAACAATAATAATAATAATAATGATAATAATAATAAAAATAATAATAATAACCTGCCTTAGGATGGTGCCGGTCGGTAGAACGAGGTGTTATTAAGGTAGACAATTAACTGTTGCCTATCTTCCCCTAGAGTACGACAAGCAACAACCGAACATACATGTGAAACCTCACTGTTATTTTTGGGTGAACAGAGTTAGGGAAGATAAGGAATAGGCTTAGACTTAGCTCTTATGAAGTAGAGGGTCATTCAGACAGATAACCGGTATCTGTTAAGTCCTAGTGTTTTCGCAGCCTACGACACACAACTGTGAGATTTACAATTCTGGTACGTATTTCAGTTCATGTACGAACCGGCTAGGGAAAAGGATGCCTAGTTCAATGATTTCATCGCGGACCCCAGATCCGAGTCCCGGGTCTCTCGTTTGTGTGCTGAACTTGCTTTCCATTGCACCATCGCTGCCATCAAAATGAGGAACACTGGTTATCGGCTGCCCAGCACACTAAGCTACTGTAGATAGTGTTAAAAAAGCACAGTGAAGTCGTGCCCGTCCGAATTAGTCCTCTACGTTATGTGCAGCAAAATAAAGTCACGCTCAATGTATGTGTAACAGATGGAACCTGACAATGCAGAGATTGCTTCGCACCCTGGCATTCATGAGATAGTGTCACATCCTTAACTTTGACCTTGACCCATGACCTTTGATCGATATCCACCAAAATCGAATCCCTTCTTCATACACACACACACACACACACACACACACACACACACACACAAAGTATGTGACAATTTTCATTTTAATCGGGTCGGCATTTATGAGACATTTTATTAACATAACACTATTTATATAGATACCAGGATTATTTTATGGAACGTACGTAGAAACTGATTTGAGCAGAAGGACAACACATCTTCACCTTTGCGTTTCTATTGCGAAATGTTTATCCGATGAAGAAGCCTTACCTTCCTGGAGAGCGGTACGAGTAGTTGATAAGCATCCCTCATTGTGATTGCACCATTATCATCATCATCATCATCAGCCTGACTAAGTCCAATGCAAGGCAAAGGGCTTTCAAATCTTTTTCAGTATGACATATTGCCTCAGCGTGTTCCATCCAATCCCAACCAATCTCCGAATTTCATCTCGCCATCTCGCACTCAGCCTGCCTCTTCTTAATCCAACATTGAGCTGCCACTCATTTACCGAGGCTGTCCATCTGCTATCTCATCTACGAAGGACATGACCTGCCCACATTCATTCGTGCTTTTTGATAGTAGTGATTATAACTTTACTTTCGTCTCCTCCTGATCCAGGTAGCTCTCTTTCTATCTGTCAGTGTTACCCCTAACATAAACCTTTCCATTCCTCTCTAAGCACGCCTAAGTACATTCCAAGGTTTTCATTAGACTCCATGTTTCTGATCCATGAGTTAGAACAGGAAAGACACATCGATTAAACAACCGTCTCGTTTAGTATAATGATTATTACTTATCCTTCATGTATTTAGTTAGTTTGCTAAGCCATCCATTCCATTCCTTTTCTCCGCTTGATTTCATAAGTATGAACTGCATCTTCCCGAACTGCCTGCCTTAAGTAGGTGTATTTGTCAACACATCTTAATTTTTCATCTATTTTTATTGGACTTCAACAAACATGTCTGCCAACCAAAATCTTCGACTTCGTTTTGATTTTCAGGTCAGCCTTCAGAGTTTCTCTATTCAGGTCGCCTATCATTTCTTGTAGTTCCTTCCTTGATTCACTGAAGAGTAATGTGTCATCTACAGTTCTAAGATTGCTCAATCGCTCACCATTTATGTATTCCTTTGCCATTCCAATCTAAATTTCTGAAAGCGTTCTCTAGGGACGCAGTGAATTACTTGCGTGAAATTATGTCTGCTTTTCAAACACTTTTCTTTACTGATATTATCTGGCTGTCATTGTGGAGTTTCATGATGGCCGTTCTATCTTAATTTAACGCCTTGTCCTCAAATTGTTCTCATCACTGCAGCCGTTTCAGCTGAATTATATATATATATATATATATATATATATATATATATATATATATATATATATATATATATATATATATATATATATATATATATATATATTCTGAAGCTTTCTTAGTCATCTGATTAATGACTTGGCTATGATTTGTCGTCGAGTAACGACTTCGAAAGCCTACCTGTTCGCTTGGCTGGTTTGCATCTAGGATAGTACTAATTCGATTGATTAGGACTTAACGTAAAACTTTTGCACTTAGCGGGGTCTTTATGTTACTTATATTTTTTTGTGAAGCCGAACAATAGACACATTTTCCCAAGATGTTGCCACAGTTTTAAGATATTTCGTAAATAACTTTAGCTAGTTCATTAATTGCAGTCATCTGCATACTATAGCATTTTTTACCTAGAAAGACGTCTTATATCATTTCCCAAAATAATGCCATTTCCTACGGGGGACTATATATATATATATATATATATATATATATATATATATATATATATATATATATATATATATAGAAAGATACTGAAGCCTGTTTGAGCTCATCTGACATGAGATGAGCGTTAAGCTTTTGAAAGCTGGCAGCTGACTGGTTGTCCAAATTCATTATTAATAACGATGTATTTTAAATATATATATATTTTTTTTTATCATAGGAGTTACAATGACCGTTTGATGATACTGTTGCTCAAATAAAAAAAATATATAGTTATTTGTACAGATTAATATAAAAAAATGAGGCTTTATAATGTTTATCCGATGGCCCAGATACGTGAAATATCCACGTCACTTGTCAAATCAACGTAGTGTCGCCGTTAATAACATATAAATTACCTTGACTTGGCTGAACAATGGAAAAGATTGAGGAACTCTTAAAACTTTGGCAGAGAATGTTTATTTGACAGAACTGAAAATTTTGTAGACCATCTGAATCTTTTGTAAGATCTCGTCTGCAGATTACATATATTTTATTTTACCAGTGTTGTCATGAAAAGGTTATTGTACCCTTTATAACACTGTAATATATAAACATTCAAAATACATCGTTACTAAAAATGCACTCGGACAACCAATCGGCTGTCTGCTTTCAAAAGTTTAAGGCTCTTCTCTTCTCAGATGAGACTGAATAGGTTACAGACAGACGCAAAAGTCATTAGGGTTATATTATGGAGCATCCTTAAATTCTACTGGACTTAAACATCTTGCGTTCGAGAAATCTAAGAGAGTGACCGATGAACAGGGTGCCACCAGTGGATGTTCCCGCATCCAAAAGGGGCGAGGTAACCAGTTGGTGAGCTGAACCACTGTGAAACCTCCTCCCCCCACCCCCCTTTATTACTTTAGCCTCTGTATATTTATTGTTTTTTATTTCATGCAGTTTTACAATATTAAAAAAATAAACACTTTCAAAGCATCTCTTAAGCCAATAACACCAGGAACTTTACACTGAGGCTCTAACTACCCTATTAACACCAGCAGTTTACTTCCCTAACATTTTTATCACTCTGCTCCTTCTCATGTTTTTTTTTTTATTCTGGTCTTTCCAAACAAGGATGTGTGATAATGAATGGTGTGTTGGACCTCTATTGTACTGTCCGGTGCCCGTAGTTTTACATCTCTCTCTCTCTCTCTCTCTCTCTCTCTCTCTCTCTCTCTCTCTCTCCCGTCATCTCCTCCTGCTCCACCTATGTAAAATTTCTCTTAAGCAACAATATCAAGAACAAGAACAAGAATAGATCGTTCAGCTCTCCATACCTAGGTCTTCCTACGCTTGCAATAATCTTGTAGTTGTAGTACGGTAGAAGTAATAGTAGTAGTTTATTGTTGTAGTAGTAGTCATAGTAGTAGTAGAAGCTGTTGTAGTCCCTGTTAGTTTGAAACGAGAACCCGGTGGACTGCAGGTTGAAGTTGCTTTTTCTTGTAGTCCAACGTCCTCCTTTCAGGGGATCGAGTATGAGGAAAGTTTGTATAACAGGGCAATGGAATCGCCTAGCCAAATCAGTACCACCACGTGAAGGCGTCCCTCTCCAGCACCGTAACTAGCTGCTGAAGGTGAGACAGAGTACCAGGGAGCCTACTACACCAGCGAGAATAAACTCAAAGTTTCTCGTTTGATTGGGATATTTCGTAACACCTCATCTTCAGCAACTTATCTGATTGTTGCATACATACATACATACATACATATATATATATATATATATATATATATATATATATATATATATATATATATATATATATATATATATATATATATATATATATATACACTCTTTTTTCATGCAGATCATTTGGATATTTAAGAGAAAAACATAAATTCCGTAAGATTACAGAGGAAAAAATATAATTACACAGTATCCTTGGTAAATCGATAAGGAACAGGTGTTACGAAGTCCCCTACGCAAGAATATTACAGGCTGAGGAGTGTATGTGGGTGTAAACGTAAATCAGTATTGCGTAATGGAGAGGTACGCTTGGCACATCAAGTATTCGAGCGGTAATAAGAGGATGTCGCCCTCCCTGCAGCGTAGTTTAGTCTTGAGACAACTGTAACCAGTGACCAACCACATTATATGGTTTAGCATTCAAAGCACAAATTTATGATTATGGTTTCGTACAGTAGAGTTAGTGACAGCTATTTCCAAGATAGGTTATGTAATTATGCAGGACCTATGATATACACTAATTACGAATAGTAGATTGTCAAGTACAGTATTTTTATTGGGGTTTACGTATTGAAATGGATACCTCCTGCATTTGCTCAATTTCCTCCTTTTCTTCATCCAACACCTTTCACTTTTGTGTCCTTCCCCCGTTTCTTTTCCAGTTCACTTCAGACTTAGTACAATTGTTGTTCCTTGGCCAAGTACCCTCAGACTTCCTTTTTATTTATTTATGATCTCCTTCCTAGCGAGGCGATAATGTAATGCCTGAGTTAGTGTGTGTCTGCATGTCTATCTGTGTGTATTTGTCTGTTACCAAAATATCTCAAAATCAAGAGGGCAAATTTTATCCAAACATTCTGGGCAGTATCCCGGGATACGTGGCTTGAATTGATTAGAGTTTGATGAATCTGCTATGATATTTCTCCGATTGCCAGATTACCAGAAAGCATTTTGCCATATCCTATACTTAATGCTTCCATTCTACAGTAAGCATTTTGCCATATCCTATACTTAATGTCTCCATTCTACAGTGATACATTTGTTCGAGATAACTGAGGAGCAGATTGAGATATTCAGCTGAAATTTAGTCTGTACTTGGACAACACCCTTCTCAGTAAGACCTCATATTTAAATTGCAAACATTTTATTTTAGCAAAGATTACTGATCTAGTTCCTTTTTTTTTAAAGTGATGGTGGGGGATAAGCATTACTGGGCGAATGCTTTGGGAATCCTTTATTTATTTATTTACTTATTTATGAAATTAAGTTTTTATAAATGTTATGAGATCAACGATCAAACCATTAAAACAAATTTTGGGATCCTATGTATTTGCATGTTCATTATTTTTCCTGGCAATTTGTACAGTAGTGTGTCAATGTCCTGAAGGTTGTGTGGAGGCAGTGCTGCATGACATGGGAATGATGGCAACTTTTAATATTACATCTTCATTCTGGCAAAGTGGGCATCATTTTAGATAAATAACATCCTTTCCATTAAGCCAGCCTGGATGAATTACTCCCTCTCCATTAAACCAGACTTATAATACAGCCAGGGGTTGCACAAATATACTTCAGTTTGATTTTTGCCATGCTGCTCCAGTGTGCTAATGGTTTTAACCATTTCTATCCGACGACGTGTTATTCTACTTCATTCCTGCCACATCCGAGCGATTTTTATTCAGATTAAGATAAGGGGTTAATGAACGCTATATCTGTCCGCCCTAGTTCGAAAAGTTTCTGTTAAGCTGGATAAAACCGTTAAAAGGTAGCAAACATGAAATAGGAAATCTGTCACAAGTATGAAATGGTTAAATCCCTCATCCCGATGATGTCTTTTTTTTTTTCTTTTTTTTTGCTCTAGCTGTCGTGAGACCATTCATCTTACTTTAGGGAACCCTCCTGTTTTAACCAGGATTGATGAAGGCCACAGCTCTTCCTGTTCGAAAGTTCTCTTTAGAGATGAAGACATTGTGTAGACATAGAAAAAAATCTTTAATGATGGGGTTAAAGATGAAAGTAAGGTAAGTTTGAGTCCGGCTTTATCAATGGCTGGGTTAAGGTCTCTTGGGTACAAGAGCGACACACGGATGTTTCTATCATCTTGGAACAGGATTGAGCACTCACAGAGTGCAACAGTTGACGAAAGGGCCAACTATTTAAGTTTGACCTATGGGTTTGACGTTAGACCAATTATTCTTAGAATATCGATTTGCCTTATCCATGCCTGACCTTTTTCGTTCAAATAGGATAAAAATTGCTTTCGATCAAATAGGATAAAAACTGACTGAGTTTAACGCACATTATGACCTTGGCCTTTGGTCTGCCATTCACAATATCCATCTCTTTATTACTGGCTGATCTTCCTAGTTACATCTGGTCTGATTTAAATAAATTTGGAACAGTTTGAGTTAAATGGTCGAATATTTGACCTTGCCCTGTGACTGACCTCAGACAGATTATTGTAAAAATCTAATCACTTAATGTTTTCCTTACCCTGCGTCCTTCCACAAGTTTGGTATAAATTGTATAAAAACTGTTATAGCCAGACTTACAGTATGACTTTTGACCTTTGACCTATTGTTTCCCAAAACATTAAGTCATCTTCTGAGCTGACTCTCAGAGCTGACTATCACCCGTTCCATAAAGTTTGGTCTAATTCAGGGCAAGTATGTTTTAGTTATATGCTTTACACTCAGACACATTAGGGTCGAAGTCTGATCTTGCTCCTTGACCTTAACCGCTGACTGAGTGTTCTTGAATTAAATTTATTTTTCCCTGTCTAACCCTAAATCTTTCCACCGTGGTCTAAAGCGGATATACAGATTTTAAGCTAACCGTGCCATTTTACTTTGATATTTGACATCGTCCCGTGACTCTGACCGTTGATTGAACGTTCTCAGAATCGAATTCCTTGTTCCTTGTTCTACCCTCAAGCCTTTCATCATTCTGGCTTTAATCGGCATATCAAAATTTTCAATGCTGACCATGCCATGTGACCCAGGTCTTTGATCTTGCCCTGTGACATTGAACGTTTGCTGATTGTTCTCAAAATCGAATTCGTCTGTCTTTGCCATGCCTTTAGACCCTCCACCACGTTTGGTATATATCACATCTGAACTGTTAATGCTGCCCTTGCCTTGTGACACTGACCTTTGACTTTTCCCTGTAATCTTGGCCTTTGACTGACTTTTCCCTCAAAATTAAGTTCCTTAATCTTAGCTTTACACTGAAGCTATGTCCAAAGACTGGGCTTAATCAGAGAAGTATAAAATGTCCATGCCAAGTGACCTTCACTTATAACTTATTGTTTTCCAAATCAGTAGGTGAATCCCTTGGTAAATATGACAGTCAATACTTTTATTCAGTATAGGAAATTTTCTTTGATTAGGAGCCTATTCTAACACTAAGGATTTTTTTTTTTTTTTTTTAATCTCAGAGAGGTTCTTAATAGAAAAAAGGGGAAAGGTAGCTCATGAAGCGTGTTAATAATAACTGGTTGTACACACACACACACACACACACACACACACACACACACACACACACACACACACACACACAGCGCATAGTTGTGTTTTACGTATGAAAATTTCGCATGTAGTTGAAATCTCGGGTCTTTGGAACAGTGGGTGGCTTATTGTGTAGGATATGCCAACAGCTATAGATTTTTGAAAGTCATAGTACTTTAGTTAAATGGCTCGAAACAACCTCTTAATAGTTTCATTCGATAGATATATATTTCTGTCTTCTTATTTTTATATTTTTTTGTACGCACAGTCGATTTAGTTTACTTTGGAAGAAGCATTTATAGTGACGAGCTTAAAAGCAGTACACATTAACCCCTTCTCGACCTGATTTACAACCCTAAGGTAATTAAAATCGTCTCAAAGTAACAAAGGTAAACACAGAATTACGTTACTGGACGGAAAGAGTTAAAAGAAGTTAGATAATATTGATACTTATACATTTTCTTGGCATCTACGTACAAAGGCTAAGAGTTCAATCCTCTGTACGAGCATCTTAAAGAACTCGGCTGTACCTGACTTTAGTGATCGTACTTAATGAACTTGTTTTTCTTCCTGTTTCGAGAGATGTGTTTTTCTTCCTGTTTCGGGAGGGGAGTTAGAGGGTGTTAAATCTTGAGTTACACCAACTATCCAAAACAAACAAAAACAACCTCAGACATGGGCGACCAACTAAAAACAAACAAACAAGGAAACTTAACCAAATACACAATCACTCGGGAATGCCTAACAACGTTCTTACGGTGGTGTCAGGAGATGCATATGGCCATAGTTACTCC